>NC_090447.1:1321217173-1321520203 GCF_031143425.1 Pleurodeles waltl
TGATCTGATAGATACTCCTAATTTTGGTTTGATTCTCGGGGTACCCTGGTTAACAACTCATAACCCAAAAATTGATTGGGTGAATAGAACTGTTACTTTGGATTCCTCTTTCTGTAGAACCAATTGCTATCAAGAAGCAGGTACAGAACAGAGCACAGTATTACACTGAGCTAGTGTTACACAAGATGAACCAAGTCTCCCTCCTGAATATTCTGACTTTAAAGACGTCTTTGATCCAGTAAAGGCTAGTGTGCTGCCCCCACATCGGTCTTATGACTGCCGTATAGATCTTATCCCAGGGGCCCCTTTACCTAATAACAGAGTATATGCTTTGACTGATGAAGAAACCAAATACTTAAGAACCTACCTAGATGACCTACTACAGTCTGGGTTCATCCGTCATTCCACATCTCCGGTGTCATCTCCACTCTTTTTTATCCCGAAGCCGGATAAATCCCTGCGCGCGTGTATCGATTATAGAGGACTAAATAAGGCTACAATAAAGAATAAATATCCTCTTCCTCTAATACCTGTGTTGTTGGATCAATTAAGACATTCTACTGTATACACTAAACTAGATCTGCGGGGAGCTTACCACCTGGTCCGAGTAAAAGAGGGGGATGAGTGGAAGACAGCTTTCAAGACAAAGTTTGGTTTATTTGAGTACACAGTAATGCCCTTTGGGTTATGTAATGCCCCTGCGGCCTTTCAGTTCTTTATAAATGAGGTCCTACACGAATTCCTGGACGTTTGTGTCATAGTATACATAGACGACATCCTCATTTACTCTAAGAACTCAGAAGAACATACCCAACATGTTCGTGCAGTATTATCAAAGTTAAAAGAAAATCATCTTTTTGCTAAGTTAGAAAAGTGTACTTTTAATGTCAACAAGGTGGACTTTTTAGGATACTGCCTGTCACCTCAAGCAATAACTATGGATGTAAAGAAAATCAGTGCTATTGCTGATTGGCCAGAACCATCCTCTGTAAAAGATATTCAGAAATTTCTGGGTTTCGCCAATTTTTATAGGAGGTTTATTGCACATTTTGCAGACATTGCGGCCCCAATAACTACCTTGTTGCGGAAAGGGCAACGATTTCTTTGGACTGATGAGGCGGCACACGCCTTTCAACTCCTAAAACAAAAGTTCACTTCAGCCCCAATTCTGAAACATCCTGATCCTGACTTGCCCTTTTTTATTGAAGCGGATGCTTCACAAGTAGCTTTAGGAGGAGTTCTCTCTCAACGAGATGCAGTAGATGGCCAGTTACATCCTATAGCCTTCTATTCCAAAAAGTTATTGCCAGCTGAACAGAATTACACTGTGGCTGAAAGGGAACTACTAGCTATCAAAGTAGCCTTTTCAGAATGGAGACACCATTTAATGGGAGCCAAGTACCCAGTTACAATCTTTTCTGACCATAAGAACCTACAGTTTTTTGGATCACTTAAAGCACTAACACCACGTCAGATGCGCTGGTTAATTTTTTTTAGCACATTTGACTTTGTTATAACCTATAGACCAGGTGCACAACAAATTCAATCTGATGTGTTATCTAGATACGGACATACCTCAGACATGAAACAAGATAAAATAGGAGAACCCATTATTCCTCCCCAAAAGTTGTTGGCACCAGTACAACAGAAGGATTTCATCACAGATCTATATAATGCACACATGCAAATAGCACTTCAGGATTGGTTAAAGGATTCCCATAACACAATACAACGAGGTTTATTGTATCACGACAACATGCTGTTAGTGCCCACCTCTGAATTACAAACACAGGTGATAATTTGGCATCACGCCTCACCGTTGGCAGGTCATCCTGGTTGGGTAAAAACCCTGGAAAATGTGCAAAAACACTTTTGGTGGGATACTATAAGAAAGGACATTAAGCAATTTGTCACTACCTGTCCAATTTGTGCAAGACATAAATCTTCTCATAAGGCTCCTGACGGCTTGTTAATACCAATGCCAACACCCAAACAACCTTGGCACACTGTGAGCGTAGACTTTATTGTAGGTTTACCACCTGTAAAATCCTTCACAACAGTGTTGGTTATAGTGGATTTTTTATCTAAAATGGCACATTTGGTACCATTACGGAAATTACCCACGGCGGCAGAATTTGCCGATATTTTTATAAGGGAAATTGTGCGTTTACATGGTTTGCCAAGCAAAGTGGTGTCAGACCGAGGGAGCCAGTTCAACTCCAGGTTTTGGAAAAAATTATGTGAAAAACTGATAATAGATGTGGCCTTATCCACTGCTTTCCACCCAGAGACAGATGGACAGACTGAACGACTGAACCAAACCTTACTTCAAACGCTACGTTGTTTATTGGCTGATTATTCTAGTGAATGGTTGGAAGCTCTTCCTGTAGCAGAGTTTGTTTATAATAATACTGAGCATTCAGCTCTACTTTGCTCACCATTCTATTTCTTGCAGGGGTATCATCCAAGAGCTATACCCATTTTGTTAGAAGATTCCATGTTGCCTACAGTAACGGATAGACTAACGAGGTTAGGTGACATACAAGACAAAGCCAGGAAACATTTATTAAAGTATAAGGAAAGCATGAAAAGACAAGCAGACAAACACAGGTCTGAGGCCCCAATGTATAAAATTGGTGACAAGGTATGGCTCTCCACAAAGCCATAACCTAAACGTAGAGGGATCCCGAAAGCTGCAACCACGTTTCATTGGACCCTTTAGTATAACTGCTATAGTAAACCCGGTAACAGTAAAATTAGATTTACCAAAAGAATATCCAGTACATACTACATTCCATGTGTCCTTGCTTAAGCCGTACAACTCAAAAACTCGACCTGAACCACCACCTCCACCCATACCAATTAAGGGAAATCTGGAATATGAAGTGAAAAACATAAAAGACTCAAAAAGAATTAGTGGACGTCTGTTTTATTTAGTAGAATGGAAAGGATATGATGAATCTGAGAATTCATGGGAACCAGCATCATATGTACATGCCCCACAGCTGATTAGACGGTTTTATTTAAAAAATCCAGGAAAACCCCGTCCTGTAGGAGGGCCTTTGAGGGGGGCAACTGTTAGGGTTTGTACACAGCAAAGAGCATGTCCCCTCCCACTGCACTAGTGGGTTCTGAAATAGCTCCCTTTTAAACTTACTATTGAAAGCCTTTCTTGTTATCTCACATTCCCCCCCCTAGGCTTCTGTGTATGTTGTTTAATGTGCTGTTTTGTTTACACATTGGGCCTTGCTTTTACCAAGGCTTCTTTAAAACACTCCTCCCTAGGCCATGTGTTAATCCAACTCATTTGCATAATAACTGAAACTCTGCACACCTTTCAAGAACATGTGCAGCATGTGAGGACCACACCCAGCTCTTCAAACCACACCCAGCTATGCACACCTTCCAAGAACATGTGAAGCATGTGAGGACCACACCCAGCCCTTCAAACCACACCCAGCTCTTCGAACCACATCCAGCCCTGTCTATAAAAGGCATCCCCCGAGCCTCACCCAGTGCTTGTGCTCGTCTACCTCCCGCTTACCTGAGAACAGATCCCTCGGCGCTGGCACTCCTGCTCTTTACAGACTTTCTTTGACTTCAATGGGCGCAGCTGCTGGCTCTTCCTTCTTCCGGTTTCCGGTTCCTCCTTGCCTCAGCCTCTCTCCTACGAGTAACCTGCAAAAGAGAAAGAAGACAAGGTTAGACTGATCAGTATCTCTTGCCAGCAACAAGTAAGTGCAAAACTTTTTATTACCTGAGGGAGCTTTGACGGCAATTTCTGGATTCGTGTATAGACAGTTTGAGGCGAAGTGCCTTCCACGAGCATTGTGATTCAGGCTCTTTGTTGCAGGAGTATTTTGCGGAACATTGTGAAGCGGACATTGTTTTTTTTCATGGAACTTTTGGGAATCGAACAGTGGAAACCATTGACAGCAAGGCAAACAGTAAATCAAGGACTTGCACAAATTACATGCTGTATTTTGATGTAAAAGTACAGTATTTGTTTTATAAAAGATTCTGGAAATATGGGAAAAGTGAGTCTGCTATTGGGAATTTAGGCTTTAGTTATATTATGATGAATGTTTGATATTGGTAATTCTGATAACGGTATTTGTTTAATGTTTTAGAAGCTTTACAGTAATAGAAAACACATCCCAGAGCAGTAACACATTCCAAACCTGGAAACTAGAGACCAGGATCCAAGAGGTACTTTTAGAAGAGAATTTCTAATAAATAAAGGGATAGTCAGGAACCCATTTAGGAATAGGTTGCACTTATCTGTTCTTTGTTTCTGTTTCATTAGGCACCAGTTTCTACAGAAGTCAGAAAGGGCCGCAGATTTGTGCAGCACTTCAACAGTGGAAACGCAAGAATGGTGTTGTCTCTCTTTTTTATTTTATCCACTTCCCCCCTTCCCTTGAGCTTCTGTTCTTAGTGCACTGTTTTAAAAACTAGTGTGCTGGAACAAGCAGTTTCAGGGTGGGGTCGGATTGTCTTCAACCTCCATCAGAACTGAACAAGAACTCAGGTGAGCTGGGCTTTGACATGTATACCCTGTATAGAATGAAAACCCACTGCAGGGTGCAGCTCATTTATTGGCTCTGGGTACCTAGAGTTCTTGATGAACCTACAAGTCCTATATATCCCCGCAACCAGAAGAGTACAGCAGATGTAACGGTGTATTGCTTTAAAAAATCTGACATTGTAGGAAAAAGTTACAGAGTAAAACGTAGAGAAAAATTGCAAATTTTTTCACCTCAATTTCATTTTTTTTTTTTCCAGTTGTTATTTTCTGTAGGAAACCCTTGTAGGATCTACACAAATTACCCCTTGCTGAATTCAGAATTTTGTCTACTTTTCAGAAATGTTTTGGTTTCATGCCCATTTCTGTCACTGACTGGAAGGAGTCTGAAAGCACAAAAAATCGTAAAAATGGGGTATGTCCCAGTAAAATACCAAAATTGTGTTGAAAAATTGAGTTTTCTCATTCAAGTCTGCCTGTTCCTGAAAGCTGGGAAGCTGGTGACTTTAGCACAGCAAACCCTCTGTTGATGCCATTTTCAGGGAAAAAACCACAAGCCTTCTTCTGCAGCCCCTTTTTCCCATTTTTTTAGAAAAAAAAGAAATTTTCACTCTATTTTGGCTAATTTCTTGGCCTCCTGGGGAACCCACAAAGTCTGGGTACCTAGAGAGTCCCTAGGATGTTGGAAAAAAAGGACGCAAATTTGGCACGGGTAGCTTATGTGAACAAAAAGTTATGAGGGCCTAAGTGAGAACTGCCCCAAATAGCCAAAAAAAGGCTCGACACAGGAGGGGGAAAAGGCCTGGCAGCGAAGGGGTTAAAGACACTATGCTCCAGCAAAGCAAAAGCCAGGCTCAACCAACATGATAAATATAAACACTCCTTGAACAAGAAGCTGTGGTTCAAGAATGAAATTGTAATAAGCAACTCAGATAAGGGTAGGAACATAGGGGGTCATTACAAGCTTGGCGGGCGGCTACCGCCGCACGCCAAGCGGTAACAGCCGTGCGGCCGCCAATGCGTCCGCACTCCCGCGGACCCCATTACAACATCCCCGCTGGGCCGGCGGGCGCAAACCTAGTTTATGCCCGCCGGCCCAGCGGGGATGCGGCCGCAACATGGGAGCCGCCTCCTAATGGAGCCGGCGGTGTTGCGGCCGTGCGACGGGTGCAGTAGCACCCGTTGTGCTTTTCACTGTCTGCTATGCAGACAGTGAAAAGCTGCACGGGCCCTGTTAGGGGGCCCCTGCACTGCCCATGCCAGTGGCATGGGCAGTGCAGGGGCCCCCAGGGGACCCAGGACTCCCCTTACCGCCAGAAACAGGCTGGCGATAGGGGAGTCATAATCCCCAGGGCAGCGCTGCTTGCAGAGCTGTCCTGGTGGATTATCACCGCTGGGGCTAAAACGGCAGGAAACCGCCGGCCCCGGCGGTGCGACCGCGGCACTACCACTGCGGTCGTAATACGGGTCTCCGTACCGCCAGCCTGTTGGCGGTACGGACGCCACATTACCCCTGGTGGTCTCCGACCGCCAGGGTCGTAATGACCCCCATAGTGCTGTGGCCACTCAGAATGTACATCACAGAAGCCAATCGGCAATTGAGAGAGTCCACCAGTTATATTTGCAGGGATTGTACAATGTGGACCAAGACCAGAAGCCAGTATCGAACTAACTGAATGGAAAAAATGATGGACTTTTACGTGAAGATGAGTATATCTATTTCTATAAATGACCATCCAAGAATTCCTGTTCTGGGTTTGATCCAAAAATCCCTAAAAATGTAAAGCAACCACTGGGAAGACTGATCATCTTAGCTATTGATTGTTATTTGAAAAAAAATCCAAAACAGTGAATTATTTTCTGCAAGAACATGTTTGTAGACCTGCTATCATATGTCATCCTTAAGAGGATTTATGACTTACCATGGAATCAAAATTACATCCTGATGAACCTGGATCTTACATCCTTGTACACTGGCACCCGGCACGAGTATGGACTAAGAGGGGCTGAATATTTTCTTAAAAGCTGACCTCTAACTTTCCTCAAACATATTGTGATGCTACTTGAAATAATCAAATGGTGTCTTAACAACAATGTATTGCTCTTTGAAAGAGAAGTATAGAGGCGGTACGTGGGACGATGATGGGCACCTGCTTCGCCCCAGCTATGCTTGTTTGCATGTGGGCTGGTGGGAAAAGCAGGTGCTCACTGGCGATCACAGTATACTGTTTGGAGAGAATGTTGTATCCTGGCTAAAATTTATGGATAATGCATTTGTCTTTTAGAATTGAATGGTGGAGTCAGCTGGGAAATTCACTGAGACAATTACCCAGAAGATCCTAATCTACACTTTTACTGAGCACATTAGCATGAGGCAGGTTGAATGTTTGGATCTTCAGGTCGTTGTAGAGAATGATACACTAGAGACCCGATTGTTCAGGAAACCCACGGTGGACAACTCCATCTTTTATGCCTCCAGTTTTCACCCCAAGCACACTGTAAATAATGCCCTTTACGGAGAATATATGTATACATATATTCACTCATAAAATGAAGATTACAGGGACATTATAGTTAGGCTCACATTTTAAATGTACAAAACCATAGAAAATATTCCTGTTATAATTAGAGTTATCTCAAGTAACTATACCTAATGCTCTAAGGTAACTATATCTCGCACCACTACCATGCACAGTATATCCCTATAACAACCTAAACCCACCCTGACCAGGCCCTTGCAGTCAACCCCTATAACCACCCCACCCCAAGCTGTGCACGCCTTTAGCCATTCACAGCAGGGGTTGACCCAGTGGCCATTCCCTATAACCACCCAAACCCACGCTGCCACGGCCTTTGGTCGTACACTGCAAATGTTGCCTGCAGGGTCTGGCTGCATGCCAGATACTGTGGCCAACCCCCTAACCACCCAACCCGACACTGCTCATGGCCTTAGGCCATGCACAGCAAGAGTTGTCCATGGCCTGCCTCTCTGGATGTGAGAATAGGCGTGACAGGGTGTATTTGGGTGTTAGAGTGTCTGTGAGAGTGTCTGGGTGTGAGAGTGGGTGCACCAGTGTCTTAGTGGGTCTGTGAGTGGGTGTGTCAGTGTTTGTGTGAGTCTGTGAGGGGGTGCATGAGAATTTCAGTGTGTCCGTGAGTGGGTGTGTGAGATTCTGAGTGGGTCTATTAGTGGGTGTGTGAGATTCTGAGTGGGTCTGTTAGTGGGTGTGTGAGGGTCTGAGTGCAGCTATGAGTAGGTGCATGAGGGGCTTATTGGGTCTGTGAGGCGGTGCATGAGTGTCTGAGTGGGTCTGTGAGTGGTGTGTAAGTGTCTGTGTGGGAAAAAGAGATTGAAAGAGAGAGGAAAGAGAGAGAGAGAAAGCGAGTCAGAGGGAAAGAGACAGAGAGTTTTTAAGGCTTTGATGGATGATGTACTTAGAATGAGATATTTCTGGACAAACTGAAAATAAAAATGTATTTGTCAATTAAAAAGAGTGGGGGAAAAATAAATTAAAGAAGGAAAAAGACCACTTGGAGTAGAACCCTCAACTTTCAGTGTGAGGGTCTGTGACCTTATCCTTTAGGCCACAGGTGACTCCTTACTATGATGCTTTCAGACATACCTATGACAGTCAACCCATACATATAATTGGAAAGAAATGTGCATGTTCCATCACTAGGAAGGTTTAATAGTCAAAACACTAGTAAATAAACAAACACACTGCCAAGCGATACTAGGATTTGAACCTTCAGCCTACTGAGTAACAGCAAAAAACCTTGACCATTAAGCCAGAAGTGACTATGTTCTGGTCTGCATCCAAACAAAGCTATAACATTCGTGCCAAGCATTTTGCTAGTCTAACTCTTTGAAGTCATTGCATGGAGAGACCTTTGCAGTGACAATCTCTGTCTCTCTTCCATCCCATTACGGGATGGAAGAGAGAAAGAGACAGGTCCGCAGAGGGAGCCTCAAGGCCCCAGTGGTCCTAGCTGGTTCTCCACATCCTGTGGGAGCCAACATTGCTCCCACAAGCAACTCCCTGCTTGTAGGAGCTATGTTTTCATCAGTTTCCCTGCACGCATATTTGCATGCAGGGAAACAGGTGAAAACTTCACTTTCTGATAGCAGGAGCTGTTTGACAGCTCCCGTTGTCAGAAAGCGTACTTTGTTTGCTTTTGCGTGGTGGGAGCTCTCACTAAGCAAAAGCAAACAGCTATGTCCCAGGGGTGGGCAGCCCATGGCATAGCAGGAGCTGGCCCTGGGGGTTGGCAGTCCTCAGGGCCATCAATGGCTCCTTGAGGAGTGCCATGCAGCCCCCCTCTAATGTAATCTATGCCTGGGGAGATGGTAGTCCCCAGGCACAGGGGTTCAAAACTGACGCCCTCATTCTTTTATTGAAGCCCAGAAGAGGTGGCAGTCCCCAGGGTTGTGGGGCCACTCAGCCCCCCGCATTACATTACATTAAGGCCCTGGGGAGGTGGTCATCCATGATGTAGGAACCTAGGCCCATTTTCTGTTAATATGGTGTTAGGTAGGCCTTCACGATATAATATGTATTTCAAAAACCCAATAATCCTCCCAATCTCTGTGCTATTGACAATGCCAATTTCAGCCAAACGAGAAAACTGATCAATGAGTACCAAGAGAAAATTGGAACCTCCTTTGCCATGAATAGCACCCACCATATCCATGGCCACAACATCTCACAGCTTCACAGGAAAGTCACTGCAACTCATGAGAGAGTTTCTAGTTCTGTATATTTTGTCACTGGTGTAGCAATCAGAACATTCTCTGACCAATCTCTCAATTATTAGGTCCATTCCTCGCCACCAATAATTATTTTGTAACCTTGATTTGTTTTTGCTCATTGCTTGATGACCGACAGTCAAAATCTTGCTTTGCTTGCTAATTTAGTGGGCACAAGTCTGGAACCTCTCAACACTACACCATTGTCGACTGATAGCACATCTTTTACTTTCCAGAAACCTTTGAACTCTTGATCATTTTTCATACTTGATTGCCAACCATTATGTAGATCCTCAACGACATGTTGCAAAACAGTGTCTCCAGAAACTGCCTTACATTCTTCCAGTGACACATGCCTCTGTGATGCTGCACACTTTGATTTTCTCCATCATATCTTGAGTCTCATCCTCTTCTCTTGAAGTCAATCTTGACAGACAGTCGGCAATTTTGTTATTTGGCCCTGGCACGTACTGCATTTTAAAAAAAAATCTTGAAGCCCGACAACCCATTTACAGGTCCTCATGGATATCAAATCCAGGCCCTTTTTAGTAAAAACCTCCACTAAGGGCTTATGGTCAATAAAAACAACAAATTCTCTCCCCCCCAAAAAATATTTAACTTCTCAATAGACAGAAAACACTCAATGCTTCACTTTCAATAGTAGAGTATCTCTCTCCAGCTCCAAGTAACAATCTAGAAATCTACACAATCAGTTTAAGTTATGATTCTTTGCGTTGCATCAGAACAATGCAAAGACCTTTGGCAGTGGCATCTTTCATCATAACACACTCTTTGGTGGGATTAAAACATTGTAGGTTATTAGCTTCAGCTGAGAATTATTTCTCACACTCTTCACTCCACACAAACGCTGTTCACATTTCTAAGGTTTTTTAGGGCAAATTTTGTAAAAACTCGGTTTGGCTTGGTTTGGTAAAGACTTTGCATGAAACTCCACCATTCCTAAGAGTGTCAGCAAATTCTCCTTCTTGCTTGCTGAGGATAAATTAATTATACTGGTCACAAGATCATATTGTGGATAGAGACCATCACCCGAAATCCTGTGTCCTAAACACTCAATTTCAATCTTACTAAAGGAGCATTTGCTTAATTGTAGAGTCAAATCATTCTCTATTAGGACACCCAATACATTTTTAACTGTCTCATCATGCTCCTGCTTAGTATTTCCATAGATAAATATATCATCCTGAAAACACCTGCCTCCTAGGATGTTCCCGAATAGACAATACATGATGATACTAGCTCAAAAGACATCCTCACAAAGCGATAGGTACCAAATGGAGTTCTGAATGTGATGTAGTCCTTAGAATTAGGATGAAGCCTGATTTTATGATAAGCGATGGTTGAATTGAGGGTAGTAACGTGTTTAGCACCATGCAAGAGTGAAACCAATTCAGAAATATTAGGAAGAGGATAATGATCACTTATGACACACTTGTTCGGAGCTCTCAAATCTATGCACAACCTAATGTCCCCTGAATGTTTCTGGGCAACCACAATTGATGCAACCCATCCTGAGCTCTCAAGAGGTTTGACCACTCCTTTCCTGCATAGTCTCCTATTTTCATTCTCAACTGCGTCACTCATAGAAGTTGGGATCCAACGCACTTTTGCTACCACTGGTGAGGTTCCTGATTTTAACGTAATCAGATGTACATACCCTTTCAAGCAACCCATCGTGTCAATAAATACCTCTGGGAACTCCTCTCGGAATTTGACAGTATCATCACTTTCTTGCATGGCAACTTCTAGTATATTGTTTGCTTTTAATTCCTTTATATATTCTTCCCTAATTCTCCCAGGGGTAGATGACTTGGGATCTAATATGATTCCAAGGTCTCTCTAGTGAGGCCAGCTCTATAGCCTGTTACCTTTTTGCTGTACATATATCGTCCAAAAAATGAACTTGGTTTTGAACTTCAAAACCAAAATACCTCTCTAATTCTATGGTTTTCTCATCATAAGCTCCTAGAACAACTTCAGGATCTTTCAAGCGTATCTTATCGCTAAGATATTTGTCATACAATTCATTAGAAATAAATGTGAGCCATGCTCCGGAATCAAATAATGTTTGATCTTTTAATTGTGCATGACCACAATATCCTTACGATGTTTCTTTGTCTCCTCAACAGTAAACATAGACAACACAGAGTCATCAACAACTTTAACCACTTCCTTAGCATTACATTTGCCTGATTTGCAACATTTGGCAAAATTCCCTTTTTCGGAAATCTTGCACACAAGATTAATTGCTGGGCATTTAACATTTATAGGATGCACAATGTCCAGTGTTTCAACACCTATATCACACACCATTCTTAAATCAAGAAGACTGACTTTGAATCCCTTTAGTTTCACTTTTGCTTTGGTCTTTTGACTTAGTTTCCTCTTTTTTTACATTAACTTTACTGATTGTGACCCTTTTAGTTTTTTCTAATTATTCCACACAAGCTAGAGTGTTTTCAATGTGTTTAGCTATAGAGATCACTTCATGCAAAGAAGCATCATCTTTGACCCAAAATGCATGCCTAATTTTATCACTGCAACATTTCAACATGAACTGGTCTCTGATGAGTTTATCTAATGTAAGACTAAACCTACAAGTGGATGCTAATTTCCTAAGACTTGTAATATACTCTTACACACTTTCTTCAGCTTTCTATTCTCTCATACCAAACTGATATATTTCAAGAACTGTACTAACTTTGGGAAGGTAAAATAAGTCTAATTTTGTTAATCGCATCTCAAGCTCATTGAAATCTGTATAGTCCTTACCTAAAGCTGGAAAAGTTTCACTTCTTGCCCCTCACTCCCCAAACAGTGCATTAAAAGAGAGGTTTTCCTCTCACTGGGGAGGCTGGTCCCACAAACTCTTGCATAATGTAGGGAAGTTTTTCCCAATTAGATCAAATCATTGGTGGCTCACCTGAAGTAGTGAAAAACAGTAGGTGCAGGGTTACATTTTGGGGCTACATTTTGCATTATCCAATTGATGAAGCATTTTGAAACTAGCAAAAGAGTTGCTGTCAAAGATAAGACATTTATGAGTTAAGGGAGTAAGTCAAGAATTAATAGTACTGTTCAAACTTTAAACCATAGAGGACAAGCATCGGTAATCTACTGTTGTGTTCAAACCTGAAAGAAGCGTGCATGTTGCTGCAAGAACAGGCAAGGATGATGTTGTAGCGCAGACAGAGAAAATAAAATAATGACGGTTAAGTGACAGTTCTGAAATTCAAAATGTGCACAAGTGATGCAATTGTGAAGTGACATTGTAGATGGTGTGGTATGGCGTGCCAGTTGCCGTGGAGTAGTCAAAGATTAAGGGGGTGATTCTGACTTCGGCGGGCGGCGGAGGCCGCCCGCCAAAGTTCCCCCGCCAGAATACCGCAGCGCAGTCAAAAAACCGCTGTGGTAATTCTGAGTTTCCCGCTGGGCGGGCGGGCGACCGCCAGAAGGCCGCCCGCCCGCCCAGCGGGAAACCCCCTTCCACGAGGATGCCGGCTCCGAATGGAGCCGGCGGAGTGGAAAGGGTGCGACGGGTGCAGTTGCACCCGTCGCGATTTTCAGTGTCTGCTATGCAGACACTGAAAATCTTTGTGGGGCCCTGTTAGGGGGCCCCTGCAGTGCCCATGCCATTGGCATGGGCACTGCAGGGGCCCCCAGGGGCCCCACAACACCCGTTCCCCCCAGCCAGGTTCTGGCGGTCAAAACCGCCAGAACCAGGATGGCGGGAAGGGGGTCGGAATCCCCATGGCGGCGCTGCCTGCAGCGCCGCCATGGAGGATTCTTGAGGCCAGGGGAAAACCGGCGGGAAACCGCTGGTTTCCCTTTTCTGACCGCGGCTTTACCGCCGCGGTCAGAATTGGCCTGGATGCACCGCCAGCCTGTTGCCGGTGCATCCTCCGACCCCGGCCCTGGCGGTCCATGACCGCCAGGGTCGGAATCAGGCCCTAAGTATGATAAGATTGACAACGTAATTGGGGTTCCAGTTTTAAGATGGCCACCACATATATTTGTTTCAACATCCAGTAGAGGTTGTTCTAATTCAATACGTACTGCCTTGCTAATATGCCTTTTCAGATGGCTACTTAACCTTATGCATGCACGTTTGTTTCTGCCCGCAGTGGAGCTTGTATTTAGAACATGCCTGCGATGTAGCTAACAGTGTGCATGTACATTGTTCTCTAAGGCCAGTAGGGCACACAGACTTTGGAATTCTCCTCGAGGATGGTAAAACAATGGAGACATGCGGATAAGAGGTAAGATTCCACTTACTTTCAAATTGAATTGTACAGATTCCCTTTTCTTTTTCCTCTTTAGAAACTTTAAGTTGCTTGCAAATGCACTGCGTTGTACAAAAGCTGACCACTGAAATTGACAAAACTAGAGGCAGCTTATTAGTAAAAATTACAGCTGTGCAAACATGCTGTACTAACATGTTGTCCAAAACGATAGCATGAGTTTGTCTTCCCCCATACTGCACAACAAATAACAGATTGATAGGGGATGCTTGATAAAATCAACAAGAACTGAAGATTTGAGAAGTGCCAAGGCTTAAGCACAAAGGATAAACAGGAGGCACTCGTCAATCTTTCACATAGAGCACAGGATCTTTCAGAAAGGTGTTAATATGCTTTTTTCCAGTCCTCTTTTTGTAAGGCAGATTTTAAACATGAAGAAATTGTTGAGATGCTCTTCTTTTCTCCGCTCACCGCTGGTGTAGAAAAGTACACTCCAACAAAGTCCAAGTAAAATAGGTTCTTTATTGAAGAGCATCCCATCCAAGAGCATAACAGCTAGCCTCTACATCAGCTGACCACAGTTCACAACATAGTTCATGTCATAAGGATCCTTACCCACATTCTACATTCCACAGTCCCCCATTTATAAATCAACAGTGCAGTACTATATAATACAACAAGCATAGACTGCTACAACTAAGTGTGTGGAATATTCATCCACTTTACCACACCTGGGGCAAACATAAGCCCTGAAGGGAGTGGAGGGCATGTGCCCCCCTCCTTATATTTTCCATGCCTACAGGACCTGGACCACCCAAGGGCTTATTAAAAAACAAGTGCAGAAGACTGTGCTTATTTGTTTGTGATTATGACCATGAATTTTCAACAATGTCACAAATTTGTGGTTAACAACCCAGTGTTATTTGCCCTAGGGGGTACCTCCACTACCCCAGCACCAGAGCTAAGGGGTCAGGGTGTCTCTACCCTGGCTCCTTTTACTTTTCTTGCATTTTTTTTGTTGGGACTCAGCTGAAGTTGAGTCTCAAGATATCTGCCAACACTTCCTGGTTGAAGTGTTGGCAGACGATCAGAGCTGTGCATTTCCCTGCATGAACTTGTCATTATTTGTGAATTCATTGCGAAGGATCCACGGCCCTAGATATACACATTTGTTTTCCCTTTATTATCTGCTAAACTACTTAACAAGTTTACACCAAATAGGCAAAAGTATAATCTGCATACTGAAAGCTAGCTTTCTTCCAAATTTCATGTAATTCCATCCAGCGGTTTGGGCCGTAGTCATGTCTAAATTTCCTACGGGAATTGACATGGGTAACACAACTTGTTTGACCCTCCTTTTTCTCAGCTGCCAATGGAAGGATCAGCCCGAAACTTTCCAGACGGAACAAGAATCACTGGGGCACTTTTTGGGGAACATTTCATGAAGATTCATTAAACAGTGCCAAAGATATAGGGAAGTCAAAAAATTATTTTTCTATGGAAATATGGTCCTAACTATAACTACCTAGTGGTGAACGTATAGGAGGTAGTTATAGTAAGAACCTATGGCCTGATTATGATTCTGGCAGTCTCAAGGTCACCAGACTTGCGATGGCGGTCTGACTGCCACTTTACGATCCCAGGGATCCACCATTTCTGCCAGGATCTCTGATCATGACAGGATCATGGTGGTCTTTGCACTGATCAGCCAGGGCAGCCCTTAAGTCAGCGTCCCTCTGCTGAACCTTGCTCTCCACCAGCCTTTTCATGGCGGTCAGAGAACAAGTGCAAGGGGGCTCCTGCATGGGCCCCTCTGCCCAGCACCCTTGGAATTCTGTGCAGACAGTGCGCATTTCAAGGGGTCTGGTGCACCCTGTGTGGCAGCATTGCCACCGGCTCGATTATTAGCCGGGAACAATGTTGCCGCACCTTTCCAACTGGGCTGACAGGTGGGAATCTTGGTTCCTGTCCGTCAGACCAGTGTGAAAGTTGTAATGGGGCCAGTGGGGAGACCGACAGCACCGTGGTGGTCTCCTCATCAAGAGTTTGGCGGTCGGATGTTTCTGACCACCAAACTGGTATTGACCCCATAGTTTCCATCGTTCCAGTGTTTTTTGAGTTGCCTATAACTTTGGCACCTTTTGTTAGGTCTTTACAAAATTTTCTAAATAAAATGGTCCTACTCTGTCTTATTGTGAACTGTAAGTTTCAGGGCGATTCATAAAACGGGGGCTGAGAAAAGAGGGGTGTAAAAAAAAGTGCATTTCCTATGTTAATTCCCATAGGGTCTTTAGACATGACTACAGCCTGAACTACTGAATGGAATTTCACTAAATTTGGTAGGAGGCTAGATCTTGGAGAGCAGATTATGCTTTTTGTTAATTAATGTAAATCTACACAGTAGTTTTGGAGTTATTAATAGAAAAATAAATATATATATCTGGGTTGAGCCTAATCACAGAGCTCATGGTGGGATCTGATTGGCTGTTAGCACTTGAACCAGGAAGTGCTGGCAGCCATCTTGGGACCAATATACACCCCGTGGAAATGCATTGTAGTGAATGTTTTGAGGGTCACAAAAAAGGAGAACATATGAAGGGTGATAACAGATTTTAGTTACAATATGAATCATTTGCTAATGGTACCATACTGATTTTAGGAACTGTGGTGTGTTCTAAGGTGATTTTACCCCATGAAAAAGCCTCTGCTGGGATTTCAGGAATCATGTTTGAGAGAAAACTATTGTCTCGTGATTTTCCCATAGAGGTTATGGAAGGTGCTCCAGAAGCTTAAATAAGTGCATATTTTCTGTAAATTCGCACTATCTTTCTCAGCCATGTGAGAAAGAAGTCTGACATTCTCAGTACTTCCAGCAGGAGCAGCCTGTCAGTTGATTCCCTTATGGTCTACTGCAGCAATCTAGACAGGAGTGGCTCGAGTTCCTCTTTAGGGGTGGTGTGGCATGCATAGACAAGGACGGGGAAATTATTTTTTAAAAAAACACTTACCTGGATTGTTGCCGCAGCTGCCACCACCATCGCACCACTCCTCTGCTGCAGGCACAGGGTCCCTGCCTGCCCTGTAGCCAATCCTGACACTGCTCAGAGTAGCATTAGGATTGGCTGGGAGCACCCAGCCAGGGTGATCCCAGGCAGACTGGGAGCCTGTGCCTGCTCTCTCCAGCCCAGCAACGCAGTGCCTGGCTGGAGAGAGCACAGTGCGCCTGTGTATTTGGCCGGCATGAGGAGGCCGGCCAAACATACATGCTCAGTGCTCGTCATCCCCAATGTCCCAACCCTTTTACTACAATACCATAATAAATGTAGTTTATTACTGTTTTGAAGTAAAAGGTTTGCAGCTGCTGCTGCTGGCGCGGGGCGACGCTCCTCCACCCTAAAGGAGGAGCTGCGTCTGATCCTAGAGTGTTCTAAAGAGCAACTAGAATGCCAACAGTCTTACTTATGCCAAAAGTGTGGCACACCTAAAGCCATCTTGATTGAATCAAAGCTGTAAAACTTAAAACATTCAGTTTAGAAAGGAACAAAATGAGGTGGTTAATTTTGCCATAGAAATTAACGTTAGTGTTGTAGAAAGAAAAATTAGGGCATGTTTTAAGTGAATTCTCAAATATCATCCTTCTCTATTTCATCAACACATTCTGACATGCTGAAACATACACTTTCAACACTTGCAGCAGAGTGTCAGTTAACTCCCTGGTGACCAACAGCTTTTCTAGAGTGTTCTAATGAGCACCTGGAGTGTTTACATTCTGAATTTATGTCAAATGTGTGGCACATCTAAACTCCATCTTGATGGAATCGAAGTGGAAAACTGAAACCATTTTCTGGAATGAGGAAATTAGGGAGATTCATAACAAATAAGTCTCCCAAGATGGTCTCCAGGGAAAAAGTAGTCCAAATGTAGCACAAATATCACCCAAATGTAGCCCAAAAATTGCAAAATGACAAAAGTGCCCTAAGGTAACTATAACTCGCGTCCCCTCCATGCACACTTTTTTGTCAAATATTTAACTGCAATATTACATTGATATTATCAATGATGTTATCAAAGATGCCATGAGTACCATCATTTTTGGGGTAATTAGCAGTGCATGGCAAGGTTGTGTGTTATAGTTACCGCAGGGCACAAATTATAGTTACTTGAGATAACTCTAACTATAACATGTGAATTTCTATGGTTTTGCACGTTTAAAATGTGAGCCTAACTATAAAGTCCCTGTAACTTTTGTTTTTTTAAGTGAATTTCCATGTTTTTTAAAATCTATTTCTTAACTATTATGTCCCTGTAACCATTGGTTCTTTCAGTGAATTTCTGTGTTTTTTTCACAGAAAGCAATTTTCATTAACATATGTTAATCCAACCACCATCGTTTATGGCCTTCTGCCGTGCGCTGAGATGGTTGATCGCAGATCCTGGCCTGTAGCCAGGCCCTGCATCCAACCCCTATACCAACCTAACCCCATGATGCACACTGGGGTTGTCCAAAGGGTCTGGCCTGTGGGTGACCCCTGTAACCACCTAGCCATGCACTTCGCACGGCCTTTGGCCATGCACAGCAGTTTCTTCCTGCAGGGCCTGGCCTGTGGTCAGTCCCTGCTGCCAACCCCTTTACCAACGAAACCTCACATGGTCCCCCCAGGCTGATCTTGGCCCCCAGGTTCCCATCCCCAGTGGCCCAGACTAAACATTTATTTATTTTTGGTGGGAGGGGAACTGTGCACCCCCTCCCCAGGCTGATCTCATCCCTAGAGACCCCATTCCCCGAGCAAGGCCTAAACATTTATTTCTTGGGGGGAAGGGAGACACCCGGCCCCCCTTCCCAGGCCAATTATGGCCCCAGTACCTCATCCTGTCGGGCCATACTAGGCCTGGGGATTTTCTGGGGCGAGAGAGGCCCCATGGCCACCCCTTCAAAGGCTGCTCTTGGCCCCGGGGTGCGGCCTCATTATTATTTTTGGGGTGGGGAGGGAGGCTGTGTGGCTCCCCTCCCCTGGCCGATCTCGCCATGTGACCTGTGTGACCCCCCCAGGGCACCGTGTCACAGTGTTGGGAACTGTGTGTGGGGGTTTGGAGACCCCAAAGTCTTACCTGGCTCCCGCCTCCTGAGGAAGCCAGCATTGCTGTCACAAAGAGGGAGCTGCTAAAGTAGCTCCCGCTCTGTGAGAGTGATGTTTTCTCTATCTACCTGCCTGCATCTATGTGGGCATGGAAACAGGAATCCTCTGTTTGCAGCAAGGGAGAGCTGATTGACAGCTCTCCCCCACTGCAAGCAGAGTGTTTACTGTGGCGTTGCAGCAGCTGTAAAGCTTCAGCAAAGCCACAACAAACAACTATGTCCTGGGGGTAGGCAACCCAGGACATAGCATGAGCCAGCCCCGGGGGATGGGTGCCCCTAGGGTCATTAATGGCTCCTTGAGAGGGGCAGCATGGCCCCCTCCAACAAGCACTGCCCCTGGGAAATGGTGGATCCCAGGACTCAGGTGTCCGAAATGGACCCCCTTCAATGCTTCATTTAAGCCCTGGAGGTGGTAGTCCCCAGGGCTCTGGTGGGGGTGGGCGGCCCCCATGTTAAATTTGATTAAGGCCCCGGGGAGGTGGTGGTCCCCATGGCTGCAGGGGGTACCAGATGCCCCCACTTTTTGTTTTGTAAATCAGCCCCAGTGAGGTGGTGGTCCCTTGGGGTGTAGGGGAGTCGGGAGGCCCCTTCTTAAAATTGTTATAAGCCCAGCAGAGATGATGATCTCTGGGCCGGGTAGGGCCAGGTGACCCCCGTCATTTAATTTGTTCTGTGCCCCGGGGATGTCCTTGAGGCTGTAGGGGGTTCAGGCGGCCCCCACTTTTTCTTGTAAATTTGTCCCGGTGAGGTGGCAGCCCCAGGACAATGGGGAGGCGGGCACCCCCCTTGTAATTTTTAAAAGACCCGGGGATGTGGTGGTCCCTGGGGCTGCAGGGGGGCCACGTGGCCCCCATGTTTTATTTGTTCTGTGCCCTGGGAAGGTGGCAGTCCCCGGCACTGTGGGGGAGCCAGGCGCTTCCCCCTGATTAAAATAGGTATGCCCCCTGGACTTGGCCGACCAGGGGGCATCAGAACTAACAAGTGTAGCAGCCGATCTGTGGATCCGCTGCGAACTCTGGTGAAAATTATTTTTAAAAATGCGTTTTAGCTCTGGAGGGTCCAGCACCAGAGCTAAGGGGTCAGGGTGACCTGACCCTGGCCCCAATAATTGTTTTCACATTTTGTTTGAGGCATCAGGCTGAATCCGACTCCCAAGATGGCTGCCAACCCTTTCTGGTTTGAAGTGTTAGCAGCTCCATGCACAAGTTCTTAAACTTCGCAAAGCTGTTACAAAGAGTACGCAACCTAAGACATACAAATTTGTTTTCCCTTTAATACCTCAAAAACTACTCTATTCTAGGGAAGCTTATCTTCGCCCACACAGAGTGTTTTTCCAGGATATGAATGTGAATCTCAGCATTAAAGGTCCCTTGTCATTTTAATGAATATGTTTTGAAGCACTATGGGCCAGATGTACAAAGGTTTTTTGTATTCACAAACATTCCAAGTTGCAGAACCGAGCCAGGAAAAAGCACATAGGAGAAAGTACAGTGACAAAGCCACACAAGCCATAAACAAAGGAAAGCGATTAACGCCAGACAACAGGGCTCAGAAGCATGGTAACAGGAAACAAGAGGAAGAAAGGAGAAGAATAAGGAAAGCCACTGGCAGGAAGGGAAAGAAAAGAGGACACCAACAGACCAGGAAAGCACAGAATGTAAGAAAGAATAGAGAGCCAGAAAGAAAGAAAAATACTAAGAAGAGTGAAAGTAAGAAACAGATAGAGAAGGAGGAAACCCCAACGAGTGAAACAAATTACTTACCGATATCTTTCTTCGTCTCTCCACATGCGTTTCCGGGAGACCTAAGAGACGGAGAGAACCAAGGAGAAGAATAAGATCCAGGGACCTGAATAGCAACATCAGAGAAAGACAAGAAGAACAAGGAGGGGAAAAACACCACAAGCGCACTTCCACTTAAAACTCAATAAACATCACTTACCTGCTTGACGACCGACTCCTGTGTGGTTATTGCCCCTTGGTTCACTACAACACTGTAGTGCATCATTGTTTGAAATTTCCTAATAGTGAATCCCTAAAATTCGCTCTTAGGAAATCGCAAACCTGAGTTTTCATAAATCTGGTGCTATTTTCGCTGGACTTTAAGCAGTGTGGTTTATAACCTATTTGTTATGCCCAAGTTAAGGAACAATTCTGAATATGATGGAGGTGTTTTGCTTGTGCTGATTATTGCTTGGCTTTTGACTCTAAATACTTTTATCAAAAGTAATAGCAATCAAGCAATCAAGCACAATTTTTATTTTTACAGAAACAACCGCACTCTCATTTTCACATGCTTCTGAAGCTGCACTCATGACTGTCCTTATGCAGACTGAAGTACCCTAGGTCATTGCTGAAAGTCCTGTAGCCATGACATGGCCCTTTTTCACACATTTGTCTCCTCAGAGCAGGTGTAAAAGATGCACACCTAAGGGGTGGAGGGAAATTTTATTATGGTTGTTTAGGTAGAGTATGTTAGATATTATAGGTAGGATAGGCATACTAGGTTATGGATATTAGTAAGGTGTAGTAGGTAAGTTAAAATAGGTGTCATAGATATGGTAAGTAAGAAAGTATAGTATAGGTTCTAGGTTCAATAGTAGGTACTTTAAGTTAGGTATGGGAGGTAATTATGTGTTAGAAATTAAACATGGTATGCAGGTATGTAGGCATAGAAGGTTAGTTATGATAGGTAAAGTATCTTAAGTGTAAGTCAGGTAGGTAGGTATGTCTGGTAGCTATGGTATCATAGGTATTTATGGTAGCTATCTTACTTATAGTAGGCATGGTACATTAGGTATGAAATGTAAGTAAATATGATATGTAGGTTTGGTAGGTATTATAGGATGGTCTGATATACTAGGTATGCTAGGTTATGTACACTAGGAAGATCAGATATGGTAGGTGGGTGTGGAATGTAGGGTAGGTAAGGTATGGTATGGTTAGAAAAAGGAGGTTTATTATGGTAGGTGTGGTAGGAAAGTATGGTAGGTATGTTTGATAGGTAGGTACTTTGGATGTAAAGTAGTATAGATCACGTGTGATAGGTCGATATGTTAGGAATGGCAGATTGGATTGGTAGTAAAGTATGATAGGTTAGTTATGGTAGTTACATATCAAAGATGTGTTAGTTGTGATAGGCAAAGTATATTGGTATGGAGTTTAAGAACAGTAGATATGGTGATCAAGTAGGTATGTTAGGTATTTTAGGTACATATGGCAGATACGTAGCTATAGTAAGTATGTATGCTACATAGGTTTTCTATGTATCATATGTTAAGTATGCTTGCTATGATAGGTAGTTAGATATAATAGGTTAGGTAGGATAGTTAGATATGATAAGTTAAATATGCTCAGGATAAGCATGGTAGGTAGGTATTGTAGGTAGGTGCTATAGGTATGGTAGGTAGCTAAGATAGGATAGGGATGAAATGTAGGTTTGGTAGGTAAGCTACGTATATGGCAGGTTCGGCATGGCATGGTAGATTAGGTATGGCATCACATAACATTTTTATCTGATAACTGTTTTGCATGCATTTTTCTAGATTGCTTGCTTACAAATCCTATAATTTTTTGGGGGGAGCTAAATGCATACTGTTATATTTTTGGCACAGGGACTGTATTTTTTTTGCATGTTTCAGAGATCTTACGTATGCACACATCTTGGCATCAAAGTAAAAATAAATAGATGCTCAAGGATAATTAATGGATATCACTATGTCATTTTTTTGTTATTCTATTAAAAGGGACTGTTTTTTCCTTCTTCGCATGCTTTTCCTGCTGTACACCTGCTCTGTGCTAATTTACCTGATGCTGAGACCCTGAGCAAAGGAGGAGGATCCTGTTTTGGAGCTGAAGCTGCATGTAGCTGAAGTGGCTGTAGTGACTGAGCACTGTGGGAGGCCGCCACTGTTTGCTGCTTAATCTGTTGCCGTCACTGCCCCCTGCAGCCGCTGCAGGTCTATTTGTGGCCAGACTGGGGGAGTGGCCAGACTGGTGGAGAGGCTGTTGCTGGTTGTCAGTTGCCATTGAGAGGCCAGTGCCAGCAATGTCAGTGTCACCTGCACACTTGCATGCCACAGCTTTTTTAGGCATGGAGAGACTACGTGGAGTGACCCTCAGTGGCCCCTGTCAGTGGCCCCATCAGGGGCTTGGAAGGTGCCCACCTCCCTCTCTCTTCTCACCCATCCGCCCTCCAGTTTTTCCAAAAGAGGTAAAAGAAGTGACAAGCCAAGCAAGGCATGGAGGTATGAGGCGAGATGGTGAGCAGAACGGAGGGTTGGGCTTGAAAGTGGTAAGCTGTGAGGACCTGTGGTGAGACCCTTGCCACTTATTATTTGTTGGGTTGTCACAATTATTGCTTTGTTCTCTGCCAACGAGGTGGCATGGAAAAGGGCTTATGACATTGAGCACTGTACTGCAGTGGCTTTTACTGGTTGATGGTGCTGCGACTTGGAGTGCATGCTTGCTTCATAGTTGCCCCAGTTGAAGCTGTTGCTTCCACGACCGGAACAGGATCTTGTAGGTTTTTTTAAACAAACAGCACACAAGCAGCAAATAATTTGCAATAACTTGCAAGCAAGTAAAATGGGTAGTGTTTCCAGGTGGATGTGTTTAGAACTCCTTGAGGCACAGTTTTTGGCCCTGTTAGTGAACTAAGAGTTCTCAATAGCACCGCCTTGGGTGTAGTGAAAGGCGGCTACTCTCTGGAAGCAGCCAGAATAGGTACTGGTGCAGCTTGCAGGTCTCCTGACCCTTCCTTTTAAGGATTCTGCTTTTATAAATCATATTTCCCACCCTATTTATCTTTCAAACGTTTCTGGGCAATGAGTTGGCCTTTAGCTAATACCTATGGTCAGCATCTGTATATATGATGACAGCAAAAAAAATTAGGTCTGGAAGACTAATCTCTTTAAGGTGTTGTGAAAGGACTAAGGGGAGAAGTGGAGAAGTGTGGCACAATGGTTAGAGTGGCAGACCCTGAAGCAGAGATCTGGCTCAAGACCAGGGTTCAAGTCCCGCTTCGGCAGGTCTTGGGCTCAATTCCCTTGGACCAGATAATTCTCGCCTCGGTGCCTAATCTAATTAATGGGTCCCACTCTGCAACTCTGGGCAATAGCTTGCTTAATCTCCACAATGGCCCCAACAGCGCTTGGATGCCTGGCTTCACCCTGGGGGTGCCCAGGAGTGGGCACCTCACAGAGAAAAGCCAGGAGGGGTTCCATAGCGGTATGAGTACAGCGCCTTGAGACCCTAACGGGTGAGTAGTGCGCTATACAAGTGCAAAATTTACATTTAGGGGGTGATTCTCACCCTGGCGGGCGGCGGAGGCCGCCCGCCAGAGTTCCCCCCTCCAAAATACCGCTCCGCGGTCGCAAGACCACTGAGGGTATTTTGGGTTTTGCACTGGGCTGGCGGGCGACCGCCAAAAGGCCGCCCGCCAGCCCAGTGCAAAACGGCCTTCCCACTAGGACGCCGGCTCAGAATTGAGTCGGCGGAGTGGGAAGGTGCGACGGGTGCAGTGGCACCCGTCGCGTATTTCAGTGTCAGCATAGCAGACACTGAAATACAAAGTGGGGCCCTCTTACGGGGGCCCCTGCAGTGCCCATGCCATTGGCATGGGCACTGCAGGGGCCCCCAGGGGCCCCGCGGCACCCCCTACCGCCATCCTGTTCCTGGCGGGAGACCCGCCAGGAACAGGATGGCGGTAGGGGGTGTCAGAATCACCACTCCGCCGCCATGGAGGATTCACAAGGGCAGCGGAAAACCGGCGGGAGACCGCCGGTTTTCCGCATCTGACCGCGGCCGAACCGCCGCGGTCAGAATGCCCTGCGGGGCACCGCCGGCCTGTCGGCGGTGCTCCCGCCAACCCTGGCCCCGGCGGTCTCTGACCGCCGGGGTCAGAATGACCCCCTAAATCTAATCCATCAAGGAATAAGCTGCTACATGGGGATATTTTAAAGGAGAAATCAATGATCCAGTGATCAAATGAAAGTTGACCTGTTGCCTTTGAGAGATGAGCTGGAAGTAACTCATAAGCAAACAAATCCACATTTTGTTAATTGTGTGGAAGATTCAAAGGATAATTTCCTCGATTCTTTACAGAGTAAGGCCTCTACTAATATTAAGTTTCCATTTCTTGATAATGACTTAGCCCCAGTTGTTAAAGAGCATTCTAATCATGGTACTTCAAGCCTGGATATATCTGGGTCCCTGCAAGAGAAAAATCTGAATTCTCTACAGAGGGACTGCCCTGGTGATGCCTACATGATGTCAGAATGTACCTTAACAGAGATATCGCTTTGCAAGGTGGCTTCACCACTGTATACCAAAAGTATCTCAGAAAGAGCTGGGCCGTCATCGCAGAGAAAGAGAAAGTCAATGGAGTTTTTTAGTAGTACACCCAGAGTTAATCTCTCACCAAGATCATTATTTTTTAATTACCATTTAATCCATAACAAATCCATCTGGTGACTATGTCTGCTTCTTCAGAAGCCTTCAGTGTCTTTAGAGAAATCTGCCTTCTGTATGCAATTGCTGGAAAAAAACAAATATATTGGATATTTTGTCAGTAATTTTGAAAGAACTTCAAATGAAATGCCTGGGTGTTGATGCATCTGTTGTTATACAGACAGGTCAAGTTAATACTATTAATACAGTTGACATTGCCCTTCAACTAGTTTGTCCCACATCAAAATTAGCAACATCTACCAGTAAATGAAAGCGGAGGAAGATCTGTTAGAGCTCCTTTTGATGGAAAAGAGTCTTTCCCCCTGAGCTCCCCTAAAAGTGTCTTACGGTAAACATAATATTCCTTCCATACAACCTATGAGATCTGAAGTTTTTACTATCAATAAATCACAAGGAAAAGGGAAAGACGAAGCTCAAACGCAACCAACTTCAGTTAAAATGCCTAAAAAAGGAAAGATCAAAAAAAGCTAACAGTAAATTAGGACCACTAAGCAAAAGAGGAGCTAGGAAAATTTAATTCCCTGAAGAGACCTAGTTCACTTCAACTTTAGCTGTCCCTGGGGAAATGGAGCAGTTTACTGCAGGGTTGGGGAATTACCAGTTAGTGGTCTCTTCTGGGAACCTTGGTAGCTCAAATTGTCGCGCAGGCTCTCATTATCCTAGTGAGACTACTGGATTTTTGGGTGGCAGGATCATTCGCAGTGTGGGGGACTAAGTCTGACCCACGGTGAAGCACCCTTGTCACCCCAAATCCGGGGTATGCTCCGGCTAACTAGCAGTGCCTCATCTCTCCCAAAGGGAAGAGACAATTGGGCAGCCAAGCGCATGACATCTTAGTGCTTCCCAGGGAAGTCGTTGTCACTCGGGTCACAACCAGTTCTCTCGTACAAAGTGCGGTCTCATATATAAATGACAAAGGCAGTTTGAGTTTTAAAGATTGGTTTAATAAAACGACTGCATTTTAGATAACAAGGCGTGAGCCGCAATAACTAGAACCATACAACACAGTAGGATTGAAATAGTAACGAGGAGAGTGAAACATAAGAATAAGGCTATCATATTGCAACTAAATTATGTTCTCTCTAAGTTATATTTTGAGCACAGCATGTGAAGCTCTAAGCCTGCCTTTCTGGTTCCCCCGGAGGACATCAACCCTTATACCTGAGCAAAGGCCTGTGATCTGGATCAGCATCCGCAACAGGGCAGTCAGCATCTAGTTGTGGGTTCCTGGTAGGAATCTCCCTCTTACGTGTATCAGGACTAGAAAGTGTTTTTATAACTAACACGCCGGTGTTCTAAGAAACGTCCCAACGTAAGGATGTGTACTTTCTACGAACCATAAAGACTAAACTTCTACCACGTCTATCGGCAATGTACCAGACTGTATCCTTGACTGAAGCACAGAGCGAGCAAGAATGTATTGTTTGAGAACACAGTGCTGAAGTAAGCTAAACAGTGTGATAGAAGGAAATAAAACAAGGCAGTGAAACTGGTTATTGTAAAATAATAGTGCGAGGCTAAATAAAATGCATCTAGGGCAAAGTGCACAAAGGCCTAATACGTTAAGCAAACATGCAAAAAGCAACATTAAAAATGGCTACACTACAAAATAACCTACATGTGGATGGAACCAAGGAGTCAGAACCAGGGATTGGAAAGGATGTTATTTTAGAGAAAGAGGTAGAAAAAGTGTTCTCTGATACTAAGATCTTCGTACCACCTGTTCACTCACACTGGCACATGAAAGAGTTTAAAAAGGAAACAATGACTCCATCTCTGGCGTTAAAGTTTACTTTAATGGATTTTGTGCTGTGTAGAGCATCTGATGCAATGGAAAATATTCATCAAAATCATCATATGTTCTAGAACACAATGCAAAATAGAGCAGAGGAAAGTACATCTTTAGATTTTATTGTCTTATTTGAGGACAATTCCTTCTTTTTGAATCAATCTTTTATGTTGAATCTTTTGGCTCAGACCAACTTAAATTGGTAAGGAGTAGTGACTGTTGCAGATTGAACGAGTACACTCTCTAGACTCGGAAATGGCCATGCAGACTCTTCTTGACAGTTCCAAAGACCGTCTTTACTAACTGTTGCGACAGGGAGAAAAACAATGCAGAGTGCACCTCAGCCCTGCATGTCCTGCCTCTACACTTTTTTCTCAAAATTCTGTTCACAGACAGGCTGTTATATACAAATCAGTACAATATTTTATTACTTATGATTAACAATTGGTAACTTGCAAGTTTACAGATTAACATGGCAAACACACAAAACTTCTTGACCCCATAACCCCGAATTCCAAAGTTAAGACATTACGCAGTCTTTAATATACATTCAACAAAGGTTTATGACCGAACATTCTTTGACCTATGAATGTGTATGTGCTCTTTTGTGAATGTTATTTATTTTTTAAGTGTGTGCTGACAGCATTGTGGTTCCGAGACTCCAGAGCGTTTGGAATTTGGTTTCTTCTCTGCAACCACTGTAAATCGCACACCTGGTTGCTTTGGGCAAATTCACTTATGTGCCCAGTATCTAATCAGTCCGCGATTTGTTTGTAGGCACGGAGAGTGTGCCGGGGACTCGTGTGCTGATGTCATAAATACCTGCAGGTTGGTCAGACATGAGTTGGCCTTTAACAGATGACCCTTTTGTGTTTCTCACTCCGCGTGAAGGTTTGGTCTGAACTGTTTTTTTGATTGTGAATTGGGGTGTAGCCTCTATTGATGCTTGATGTTACGCAATGTTTTCACATTTGGTAATTGTGGTAATGCGTTTTGTTTTTCACATTTCCTACAACATGATCTGGAGTTTGTGGAACTATTAGACTGGTTTAGAGAAGAAAAGTAGGGTCTTACTTAAGTTACTTGTTATTGCAAATTTAATTTTGATGAATTGTGACTTTTTTATGTCTCAAGGAACCTTCAAAATAAAATTTTGTCATTGGAGGAAAACATTATTTGTCAACACCATGTCCCATTGAGGAATGCTCTGTTTCACAGGAGGAGATGCCCATTAATGCCAAATGAATCCTAGTATCTTGTAATGCTGGCACCAGGGTGTTTTCATGTAGTGATAAAAAATCAGGCATGATGTCTGAAAGTGAAGATATAGCTCAATGCGCCTGGTGAGCCAGTTGGCTAAATACAGGAAGAACCTCTGCCCCAAAGTGGTTGGAGGGGGTGATTAGTAGTATGTTTCGCCCTATTAAAATTATATCAAGCAATATAGCTGAGTGCTGTAGTAATCTGGGGAAAATTCAGAATCTGTTTGTATTAAGTCCTGCGCAATGTGTCTGTAAGAAACATGGGCCATTGCTGCTTTTGAGGTTGAAATTTTTTTTTTGTAATTAGTTGTCCGGCTAATAAATCAAAAATACATCATACTAGTAGTGGTATGGCCACACTTTTGTCCATAATGTTTCCTGGACATATCAAGGAAATAGACATCAATCAAACTTGTTACATTGTATTGTATTCCCAGAGCAGAATTGGGGTCCTTGCTCTATTTCCCTAAAATACTGGTTCGTTTATACATCTTATCAGGTCAGGAATATTCCCATTCTTTAAGTGAGTTTTTAAATTAAAGTAGTATGATCATGTGTACAGTAGGTATCTCCAAGGTGTTAATGATAGGAGACCTGAATGCAACTGTCTCTAATCATTCTCTTGTTCTTTTTGCGGACAAGGAACAGGAGCAGGCTGTTAATATCCAGGCTACTGTATTCCCTTGTACCTCCAGGACTAAGAAATGAACCAAAGCAGGTTTGCCTGTGGGTGCATTTGCTTTTCTCAATATATATGGCCAATCTGTCCAATGTGTTGAGTAAGGTTGGTGGGGATGCCCCAAAATTCGGTGCCTACCCTTTGAGGACTCTGCAGTATCATTTTGATAGACCTGACTTCTAAAGGCCTTCAGAAGTGTCTTGATGTTTTGCCCTCCCACTCTGATGCTATTTTTGTTTCTGAAGGTCAAATGAATGATGTGCTTTCCCAAAGGGTGCCCAACTGGCAAAAGGTATAAGTGGTGTTTTGATAACTATACTCTAGAGGTCGTAAAGTCATATCCCTGTCTAGGAAGAATTATATCAGCATATTTGGCTGAAAAGGATCGTATTGCACATATATCGAATAAAGCTTCTACCCATGGTAATGTACTAAAGGCACATTATGGAGCCACAGACTATCAGCATTTAGGGCTTCATAACGAGTTTGTCGGTCGGATGGCCAGACCGTCATGGTGGCCGCCTCCAAAATACCACCATGTTGGCGGTCTCTCAGACCACCGTATTACAAGTTACACAGGCAGGCCCACCTAAAGCCCGCCAAAAGTACAACCCCACCAGGACTCTGGAAAATGGGAAATATGCGGTCTGACCTCCGGCACCACCAGCCCGTGAACCAACCACCAAACCTATAACAAGTTGAAAATCACAATGGCGGTCTTCCAATGGCAGTGTGAACCGTGGCAGTCAGCATTAATACGCAACACCACATTGGATGCATTTGAAAACAACAAAGCTGACACATATTCGCACACTTGACACACCTACAAACCACACTATAAAACATACCCCTTCACACACCACAATCCTTTCATCTCCACGCCGAACACAAGTCAGAGCACTGCCCAAAAACTTCACCAACCATAGATTAGGCACCCCTCTAACTTGCACTAAGCAAGTTTCCAACACCCTCAACACACCCCCATCACACATATTTGCACCCCTACATTCCATTTACTCCCGTCACCTCTTCATTACATAGCACCTAACCATTATATTAGTTTTCTTCTTGTTTTCTACTACCATGTCACCACAGAAAAATCCCTGTTTCACAGATGACAAGTCAAGAGTCATGGTGGATGAAATTATTAGAGTAGAGCCACAACTATTTGGAGCCCAAGTCCAGAAAACTACTATCGCTTGGGAAATGGAAATTTGGCAAAGGATAGTCATTCTGAATTCTGTAGGCAGCTACCTGTGCACAAGGGACGACATCAGGAAGAGGTAGAACAACCTCAGGAGGAAGGTTTGCTCCATGGCATCCAGGCACCAGCTTGCAGTCCTGAAGACTGGCGGTGGTCCCCCACCTCCTCCCCTACAACTAACATCATGAGGGGAGAAGGTCTTGGCCATCCTGCATCCTGACGGCTTGACAGGAATACCTGGGGAAGTGGAGTTGGGTAAGCCACAACAACAAAAATGGCACCAAATGTATTGGCATGCATGTTCACTGATCACCGCCTGCCACCTACAATGTCACCCCAGTTAACAGCCCAGGGTCCACCTCTCCGTAGACCCCTGTCTGGTCTCCAACATATTAAGTATACTCTCCTGGGGGAACAACATCTTTGTATAGTGGGTGTAGTACAGGGACTGACAGCACTACAAGTGCCAGCAGACACTGTTTTACTACAACCAAAACCAGAACAGTGAACCATATTAAAAATTACCTTTTTTGTCAACTCTCCATTGGAGTGTACCCACCTGAGGGGATCTCATTGGAATAGTGTGTGGGTAGGACAGGCAATGACAGGAATGCTAAGGTCAAGAGGCACTGGGATAGAGTGGATTCTGTAGGCAGCTACCCATTCACAAGGGGGGATATCATCTGTGTGGTTCTCTCCTGTATAGTGTGTGGGTAGGACAGATAATGACAAGAATGCTAGGGCCAGGAGGCACTGGGACTCTCACTACTCTCAGCCACAACTGTGTTCTCTGCTACTATCACTATTCTCCCTCTACCCAGCCTTTGACCTGTGCTCACCTGACAGGAAGACAACTCTACAGTGTGTGGAATAAAGGGAGTGAAATGGTTTTGGAAGGATCCGTTACTCACAATCCAAGCAACAGTACACTGAACGCCTGCCAAAATACCTTTACATGGAAACACACTCATGACGTGTAGACACCTGGGAGACTCAAAATGAAAAACTGCATGTAGCACAGGGAGTCAGATACTGCTGAGGCCAGGAGGCTCTGTCTACCCAATCCAATTACCCAGTCCACTCTGCATATGGTCAAATACTCCTGTTGACATACTTGTTATGAAAGTCCACTCACTTCAGAGGACGGACAATGTGAACTGTGAGTTGTGAAAAGAGTAACGTCTGAATAAATTCAAGGAGGACCAGGCCATATGACCCAAAAACACCAGGCCACTGTCCTTATGATATTGTGCCACAGTCCCTGAAGCCACAATGAACGTGATATATATGGATGGACAAGGATAGACGTCATGGTACACCCTGTGATGTTGCAACACATCCAGAGCTATCTAGAGCTGACATGACAAGATGAAAATAGTGTATACAGGAAGGACAGCTCAAATTGAAAAAGAACTTCCTACACAGATCAAAGGTTCCAAAATGTGTCTGCTGTATGGCATTGGCAGCAGTCACATCCACAATGCACTGGTCACATATCATCCAAGGTTTTGACAATGGCTGCCTGACTAACAAATAGCTTTCAAGATGACTCAAAGACAATCCTGCCCAGCCACTGTCCTGCCTCCACTGCTGGTGAGAAATTAGTCTATTACCATGCCTCCAATAGCTATGGATTCCAGACAGTGTGAGGCTAGATCACTGAAGAGGAATTGATATGTGACTACAATGTCAGCTCACTCGAAATAACTATATATGTACCTTTCACATATGAGAAATCAACAAATACCATGTGAGTAATGCCCCAGTCCAATGTCACTGTCAACTATTTGAGATAGATGTCACAATACAGCCACTAACATTGTCTCTTCACAGCAACAGGTTGTGCTGCCACTGCAACTGGAACTGCAACTGCCAGCACCACAGGGGAGACTGCCACTACTCCCATGGATGTAGCCCTCAGTGAAACGAACACTCCTGGATGCTGGACGGTGAGGATGGTTCTGGCCTATCCGAGCAATCTGGCCAGATGACACTGGTCAGCCTCAACCTGACCATATCAACTCCTCTCAGTCCTGTGTCCTCAACATCGCAGGTAGCCAGTCGCCCCCAGACCTGAGTCCCTACAACAGTCTCCAACATCTTGTGCCACCCAGTCTAGGTTCCTGAGTCACAACCTGCCAACCCTGACAATTATGGTTTTGGAACCAGTGGAAGGGGGCAGGATGCACCAAGGGTGCAGGCATGTGGGGGTATGGTATGTGAGAGGGATGGCATGGCCCAGCAGCAAGAGACTACTGGTGATGCCCCAGGCCAGGATACCATCAGCCAGGTCATGGGTGCCTACCAACTTTCCTAAGGCATGATGGGCCAGGTACTGATCAAACTTAGGGAAATCAAGGAGCTACAGAGGGATTTCCATCATGAGATGGAGGAACAGTGGGAGGCCCACAATCCTAACATGGCCTCGCTAACTTGTGTGCTGAGGGACATTAACAGTACCCTGAGCACGAATAGGTTACAACATCACACCCCTTCCTTTGGTGCATCCGCACGAGGCCTTTCATCAGTGCCAGCCACTGGAAGGGAGACCCTGCCAGGGGAAGCACCCACCTAAGACATCCCTGTCTCTGTAGTTACTGAGCCCCCTTGGAAGTGTAGGCTTCCAGCCAAGCATCCAGGAGGTGCGGGTGACAAGACACCAACCATTGTCAGCAAGTGACCACTTCCTGATGTCAATCCTTTGTGGGCCACAGACTCACTCTGTTGACTATTCCTTAACCAATTTCCATTTTCCATGGTAGTAGGACACTGGACTCTGGACCCCAAATGTTGTGTCCTCTACTCTATGGATTGAATCCACCATTACTGATCCCTTCAGTTTATGTATTTTTTTATCCTTACCTTATTAATTTTTGTTGTAATATAAATAAACACCCCATCACTAAAACACTGCCTACTACCTCTCTTTTTTATCTGTCTGGAATGTTGGATGCTAATCACATGTAATGTAAAGGCTTACGACATTAGAAGACCATGGATGGAGGAAGATGACTCAGGTTTTGTCGTGCTGAGGATGACTAGCAAAAAATGTCACAAGTGTCTGGTCACATCAAACATTTTATTGTGCTCTAGTGCGCATAAGGCGTTAGGAATGTCTACACAGTCATAGCCAAGAATGTCCCAGCCATATGGGTTCAGGCCAGATACCCTATTACTACAGTGCACCCGACCACACCACAAAGGGCCTGTAAGACCTTGTTTCATAGATTAGGCAAAGAGAGTATGGGATGTTGCCTCCAGTTTGCCCCTTCTAACATACCAAAACCAGGCCTGCCACCTTAACATACGCCATGACACAGGCAGAGGGCAGCACAACAGAGCCTGAGCCATTGCCCTTCCCATAGCAATGAGCAAAAACTTGGTGGAATGTCACAAACCTGTTTCAATGTTGTGGCACAGGAACACTGGCCTGCAATGAAGAAACACATTGACAGCCACTAACAGGTCATACAGGATCAATGTCAACACAATGTGAAGTGTACCTGTTGTGTGTGTGTGAGTGTCCATGCTGCAGTATGTGAGTGGGTGTGTGTCGAATGTCAGGTGTAGCTGCTGCCTGTGGCATCCCCCCCATGATGTGTTTGCTAGCAGTACACTTTTTTTGTAATATCAATAATACAGGTAGGTGTGTGTACTTATGGTTGCTGCCGTCCAAGTTGGCATTGATTTATTTGTCTTTCGGTGAGTAAGAACAGCAGCATGACATTTAGGAATGGCCCCATGGCGGCTCGGGGCGTGTATGGCTGTCTTCAGGTGAGTGTCTTCCTTTATACTGTCTGTTTCTGCTTCCTGATACATGGTGGTTGGACCGCCATGGTCACATTGGCAGTGTGCAACCTCCTAATAGATCTGGCGGAAACATGATCTATGCTAGCCTGTTTGAGCTTCCAGGAGACCGCAGTGGCTTGTGCTGCCTGGAGGTGGTGTCGGCCACTGGCGGTCATCTATTTGTTCGGCCACCAAACTCATAATACGGACCGTCAACACTCATAATCAGCCCCTTAACCGTCTTCTAACGGTATACAAAATGAAGATTCCTTTGACTCTTTTATATGTTGTAGGGAAAATAAAAGTCAACCAATGGCATTTTATGCAGAAGGTGGAAGGTAAGATTCTTCGCACTATCAGTACTTTAAATTCCATAGTTTAATCACAAGCATTAAGGTTAGAACTAAGATTGGTGAGCATTTATATGAGGTTTAGCTGCTATTCCAAGATGGTATCACTGTATTCTACATGGCAAAGAAATCTCTTTAAAGAGTCTTATAACTACGGAATGCCTTTTTCCTTCTGCACAGTTTGGATCATGTTTAACTAATATTCTATTTGCACTGCAGCATTTTTCTCTGTCTAGATTAGACATCCAGAATATGAGCTATGTTCACCTTAAAACTTTTTAAAAGTATAATAAGAAAACTTCTTCCATGCTGTATGATATGAATTTATGTACAGCAAAACCTTGCTTCCATGGTGTCATTCAATCTCTCCAAGCAGGTACACTGCATGCATATTTAAATTGGCACCAGGAACATAGGGTGCAAAGGTATAAAATGTTATGTAGGTTGAAATGCTTGCTGCTAAAAATTGTAACAGATGCATGGCAGGATATATCATGGGACGAAAGAATCTGTAAATTTTACTATACTGTTGTAAAGACAATTGAGCATGTTATATTTGTTTGTCCTGTATCAAGGATTTACCAACAGAGATTTTTGAAACCATGTTTTCAAAGGCTTGGAGTTACAACAGTAAAAGCTGCTATGGAGATGAGAAATTGCCCATTGAATAAATTGATGTGGGGAATGTTTTTAAAATGTTTTAGTTCCTTTTTAAACTTGTATTAAATTGATGTATTTTACATATTATAGATCTTGTTGTAAGATCTGAGGGTCTGATTACTAGTCTGGTGGTCACAAGACCGCCAGACTCACGGTGGCGGTCGGACCACTGCGACTGCGGTGGTTCAACAGCCACATGACAAGGTTGGCTGGCAGCCCCGCCAACAGACTATCATCTTTGCAGGATCCAAGATCCTGATGGGCTGATGGTAGTCTTGGTTATAATCAGCCAGGGCGACACTGATCTCGGCACAGTCTGGCTGATTACAACCTTGTTTTCCACCAGCGTTTACATGACGGTTGCCCCACCATGAAAAGGCTGGCAGAGAACAAGTGCCTGGGCCGTAGGGGAGCCATGCACTTCCCAGACCCGGGTCCTATCTTGTAGCACTGTTCCCACTGGTCTGACCGGCAGAAACGCTCTATTTCAAGGTTTCTGCTGGTCAGCCAGGTCAGACCGGTGGAAACCTCATAATAATTGGGGGGCACCACTGCCATGCCAATGGCGTCCTCCCCGTTAGTTTGGTGGTACCGCATTGGGACCGTCAAACTTGTAACTGGCACCTACATTTCTAATAAAAACATGAACTTATTTTATTAAAAGCTTCATTACAGAATTAAGAAATCAAGCTGCAACACTAAAACCACAAATCAGCAATTAAAATGTTATTGTACACCCAAACTAATTATACCAAAAAACATGCATCAAAGTTCAGCTACAAGCTGCGCATCATATTGCTCCTGCAGTATCACAACGGGACTATTATAGGAAATGATTCTCAAAATACATTGGCTTTGAGGGGCAACCCATTGAAGCAATTTCAAACCATGAAAAGCACATCAAAGCCACTGAAGAAAGAGGGATGATCGAAAACACACTTTCTGTCTATACTTCCTTATACTTCTTTTTGATGTATTGATGATGCATAAGGCAGCTCAACATGTCTTTAGCAAGACCTGCACAAAAGAACCTGGTTACTTTGCGTTGTTTTCAAATTGTTTTGCAATCTGTAGATAGCAGTGGGGTGGCCACTGTTAATTGAGCTTAGGGGAGAAAGAGCTTTCTGCTAAATCTAGTTGACCCTGGTGAAGCCTCCAAGTTTTTGAGCAGTTGATTAGAGAGGTTCTATATAGGCTCAGTAACTGTCTGATTATCTGATTATCTGATGCTGAAGATGGCTGAAATGGGGTTAAGGAAGGGTTTGTGGTCATACTCCTTGATTATTTTTCGTTTGGCATGAACGTTTTACAAATTAGGCATTTCCATCTCATGCTGCTGCACCTTTTTTAAAAACGTTTTCATTTTTTTGGTAGTAAAACAAATAATAGTGAACAATAATAGCTCAGCATAGTAGTCTAGTGCTGTACTGTTTTATAATCATTGTACATGGTGTAGGGCCTTCATATATTCAATCCTGACACAATGCTTGGAGGAAATAGCAATGTAATTGTTTCAACATGGTCACATCTGTAACTCATAGAGTTTGTCTATATTCTTTGCCTCCTCTTTATGTATCCTGGGGGGTAGTCCATTCTCTCCTGCTCACCTCTTATCTCCAGCAGCATCCAGACCCCTTGATCCAGTTCCCTGCATAGTGCTTCTAGTCCAGGACGTTTCTCCAAGGCTCCCACAAGGAGAGATTGCAGGATCTCTGCTGCCTCTCCTATCTGGTTCAACATCTCTGTCCACATTTTCAGTCACTTTCCGCATTCTCATCTTTCCGCACCTTCTGCAGTCATAGTTCCTCAGCCACTGCTCACTCCCTCATGTCCAACTGAAATCTTCCCAGGCATGTAGAAACTCGTGCAAGTCAGTGGATAGCAGTTCGTCTTCTGGCCAAGAGCAAGTCCAAGGATGTAAATGTATTGCAAATTTATGAGACTTTTTTTAGGAGTTGTACTGTAATTTTGTCAGCCCGATCAGTTTGTCCTCCACCCCTTTTCACAAGTCTCTCATGTCATTACTTTCCCATGTGCTGGGAAAAAACATCGCTGGTCCCCATTTGTCGTGTGGACATTAATCGGATTTTGCTAGGAATATTGTATGCAGGCATTGTGGCTTGAGGTATACTTGGTGCAGGTAGTCAAACTGTATGATCTTAAACCTAGCATTTCTGGCCACCTCTTGAACTCACGCACATGTTCTTGTCCATTCCCCATCCAACAGCGGTTCATGTCTGCTCCATACTTAATAGGAGAATTCATGGTTAAAAATGCATTTAAAAAGAAGCATGCATATTAGCTGCCGACTGTCTTCGCACTTGTTTGCTCTTGCAGTAGGACATTTTTACACACAAAATATGTCACAACATTATACTATTCTGGACAGAACCTTGCTACTTATGAATGATGATAGTGTCTCCACTTACGCAGTCACGTGCTGTTCTTACTCCTTATGATAGGAGATATAGAGTCAGATTTACAAAATGGATTTTTCAATATGTAAAGTAGTGCAAGGTAGTACTACTTCTTACCTCAAAATGTGATTCCCAAGCTGGCATGCATAGATCTTCACTTTAACCACTATTATCTTTTCTGTGTGGAGATCTCCTCCATATGTGTGGAGATATTTATGTGGGATGGTTAAGGGGCAAGGACTAGAGAATGAAGAACATTTATTAACAAATGGAAGAGGCTTAGTGAGGGACAAGGAGGAATTCAGAGATGGACATGCAACACTAAAACATACCCACAAGGTATAAGAGCATTGTCATTCACAAACTACTCATCTAAAGCTGCTACAGCTTAAAAGATCACAAAACACTAGTATGAATCATACATTTTCCACTAACAAGCTCATAAAACAGGGCTGTGCTCTGGCTCCACTGTTGTTTAATTGGTGTTCAGACAAAATATTGAATTTAAAAAAGCGAGATACAGAAATATAGAGTTTTAAATATTGCGATCAAGAGATATCATGATGCAGGGATATTGTTGACAAGAATATTGATTTTAGAGGTAAGCAATATTGATGTTAAAAATAGCTATGTTGTTAATATTATTTACAAAAATATCTGTGTTGTTAATTTCGATGTTAAACACATCTATGTTGTTAATATCGTTTGCAAAAATAGAGCTGTCAATGATATCATTTTTTAATTATTTTTATGTGTTTTAGTAAATGTTTTAATTGTGTTATAAGTTGTTTGTATAAATATTGTTAATGATTATAATATAGTTTATGTATTTTTAGTTGTTTTTTAATTTATTACTTTCTTGTAATTTATAGTGTCATAGCGGGTTGTGGGTTTTGTAGGGGTATAAGGTGTAAAGTAATTTAATTATGAGCATTTAATAATAATATTTTCATTATTATTAATGATTTAATTGCTAATTAATTATGTACATTCTCTAATTAAGATATTTTTCAGTTACATTTTAGGGGCAGGTTGTGGGTTTTGTAGGGCGTAGGGTGGGAAGTAATTTATTATAATTAATTAACAATTAATTTGTAATTATTATTAATAATTGAATTAAAAAATAATTATGTAAATCTTCTAGCTAATTTATTTTTTCTGTTAAGTGTTAGGTGTGTTTTTTTTGTTTGGTAGGGGTTCCAGGGTAGGAAGTAATTTAATTATAATTAGTTAATAATTACTTCTTAATTATTATTATTATTATTTGATTGATAATGATGTAAATTCTCTAATTAATTTATTTTTCAAGTTAGGTAGGTGTGGTGTGTGGGACCATGTGGGTACAGGGTGGGAAATAAATTAATTATAATTAATTAATAATTAATTTAAATTGTTATTAATTTTTTAATTGATAATTTATTACATAAATTGTGTAAATATGATATTTTTAGATTATATGTTAGGTATATGTTGTGTTTTTAGGGTTGCAGGGTTGGAAATGAACAAACAAATAATGTATTGGTAATTTATTATTACTCTAATATTTATTTGATAGTTATGTTACGTTATATTTTAGGGGTGTGTTGTTTAGTTTGTACAATAATGGGGGAAGTTATTCAAGTAGTTATAAATTTAAAAAATGTCTTTCAAGTTTGTGAAAAATGTTTTTTTTAATTATTTCATAGGTTAATTGTGTTCTACTTTCTTTATATTTATTACAGTTTAATTGTTAGCTGTTATATTTGTGGCAATATAGGGGCTCATTACGAGTTTGGTGGTCCCAACTCGTGACCACCAAACTCACAGGGAGGACGCCACCGCCATGGCAGTGACCCTCCCGCCCTATTACAAGGTTTCTGCTGGCCTGAACCAGCTGCCTGGCAGAAACCCTGATATAGAGCATTCCCACCAGTCTGAATGGCGGTAACTGTGATATGGGATAGCACTCTGCTCCCTTAAAGGAGCTGAGTGTTATCTTGCACCACAGAGAGGACCAACCAGCACTCTTGGGATATGCACTGTCTGCAAAGCAGATAGTGGGCATTCCGATGGTGCTGGGCATGGAGGCCCCCTGCACTTGTTCTCCACCAGCCTTTTCATGGTGAGGAAACCGCCATGAGAAGGCTGGGAGAGAACAAGGTTGTAATCAGCAGGGTGGCGCTGAGGTCAGCGCCGCCCTGGCTGATTACAACCAAGACCGCCGTTACCCCGTCAGAGTCATGGATCCTGGGGGTGAAGGCAGTTGGTTGGGGGTCTGCCGTCAAACTTGTAATGTGGCAGTCAGACTGCCACAGCCGCGGCTTTCCGACCGCCAGTGCGAAGCTTGTGGTCTCATGACCGTCAGCCTTGCATTGATGTCTATAGTGTGGAATTTTAATTATATTTATAATGTTTGTGCTAATTGGTGGTGATCAATTGATAGTAATTATTAACATTTGTAACAGATATGTTGTTTGTTACAATTTTGTTGGAATTAAGAAATTTAGGGATTCATTATGAGGCTGACGGTCTTAAGACTGCTTGCCTTGTGGTGGGGGTCAGGACCGCCGCTGCTGTGGTGGTCTGGCCACCACATTAAGGGCCTCATTACGAGGCTGGCGGTCTTAAGACTGCCATCCTTGTGGTGGCGGTCAGGACCGCCGCTGTTAGGGTGGTCCAACTGCCACATTAGGACCCTGGCGGTTAGACTGTCGGGGTACCACCAGCACCACTGGGATCTATGATCCCGACATTCTGATGGTGGTGAAGATCGAAAGCATCTAGGGTGGTGCTGCATGCAGCGCTGGCCTTGATTATGACCTTGTTTTCCCCCAGCCATTTCATAGTGGCGTTACCATGAAAAGGCTGTTGGAGAACAGGTGCAGGGGGCCACGAGAGGGCCCCTGCACTGTCCAGCACCATCGCAATGTTTACTGTCTGCAATGCAGTGCAGACAGTGATTATTGCTAGGGTTCTGGTGCACACTGTGGCGGCAGCATTGCCGCTGGCTCAATTTCAAGCTGGAGACAATGCTGCCACCTCTTTCCTGCTAGGCTGATGGATTAAAACCTCGATTTCCGCCCGTCAGCCTAGTGGAAACTCCTAATAGGTCTGGCAGGGTTGTTGCCACTCCGGAGGCATCCATCCTGTCAGGAATTTGGCTGATGGGTTATCCAAGCCTTCAAATTCACAATTCGGCCCTTAGTGCCTGATTATGACTTTGGTGGTCTTGGGACCGCTGTAACATCTTTGGCAGTCTGACCGCCGCCTCCTAGGTGGTCTAACCCCCGATAATGATCTCTGTGGTCGGACCGATACAGGACCACCGCCACTGCCAACAATTGAGCTACTGTGGCTGTGGCGGTAGGGGCAGGTGCGGTCAGTGGTGTATTATCATCTGCCTTTCTGCTGTTTTTTTCATGGCTGGGACACCGCCATGAAAAGGTCAATGGAAAGATAGGAAAATGACCACAAAAAAGGTCCCTAGGGCTAATAGGCCCATGTGAATTGTGGCCAGGGCCATGTTGTCCCCCCCCATGCCTGCAATGTGGGGCTAGGAATAGTATATTTTGCCTCTTCTGAGTCCAATAATGCTTTTCATACTGTTGCGCAGACTGGAGTTGGAACAGTAAATTTCACCCTTTCCGAGTCAAATCCTTTCTCTACTGTTGCACACACTTGACTGGGAATAGTACATTTTACCACTCCTGAATCCAACGGTTTCCCTACTGTTGCACTTACTTGAGTGTGAATATTAAAATACATTTTTCCTGAGTACAACAGTTTCCCTACTGTTACAAACAGTGAGGTGGGAATAGTAAATTTAACTCTCCTGAGCCCAATGCTTTCTCTTCTGTTGTACACATTGGAATGGTAATGGTAAGTTTTACCCCTTCTGAGTCCAACAGTTTCCCTAGTGTTGCACTCACTGGAGTGGAAATAATAAGTTTGACCTCGCCTGAGTTCTATGCTTTCCCTACTGTTGCACACGCTGGAGTGGGATTAGTACATTTTACCTTTCCCGAGTCTAATGTTTTCCCTTCCATTGCACCGAATGGAGTGGGAATAGTAAATGTTACTTCTTCTGAGTACAGCGCTTTCCCTACTGTTGCATACACTCGAGTAGGAATAGTACATTTTAGACTTCCAGGCCCATATTTATACTTTTTAGCGCTGAATTTGCGTCGCTTTTTGACGCAAAATCGGCGCAAACTTACAAAATACAATTGTATTGTGACTACTTTTTAAAGGGAAATAGGCAGCATTACAAAAATAAATGAAAAGTTTCCTTTTCAATTTTTCAGAGTAGGCAGTGGTCCTTTGGACCAATGCCTGCCCTGAAGAAATGTTGGTGCCCCCATTCACAAATGCAAATGTGTTACCACCAATTTGAAATTGGTGGTATCTGCGATTGTTTTGCGACTGCATTCCTGGTCGCAAACCAATCATACATCCCCTGCGATTAGGAAGGGATGCCCTTGGCACGCCCCCTTCCTAATAGCAAGTCGCAAACCCATTTTGCGATTCCATAATACGTTACCGAAGCACAAAATAGAGTTTTGTACATAGGAAAATGATTTTTTTCTGGTCACAAACTACCAAAAACAAAGCTACATACATGTGGCCCTATATGTTCAGAAACCTTCACAAGATGGGCAGCCACCACCACTGCACATAAGCAGGGCATACTTGCTGCCACAATGTCACCATGGACAAATAGGTAATAAGTAAAGAGCTTCTTTTGGATCCTGCACTAATACAGTTGAAGCAAACCCTCCTTTTAATATCATGACAATGTAGTGTGAAGGCTTTCTAATAGTCTGGTGCTCCAGAACGGGGACAGAGAGAGTGCTTGTTTCAGAGGCACAAGGGCTTAAATCAATTCAAGTGTTCCGTGGTGCCTTTCTTTAGAAAGTCTTGGAGAGGTTTGACAGTGTTTTTCGTATCCCAATGTCCAATGTCTGAGTAACCTGCAATCCTTAGTAGTGTGCATACCTCAGAGATGGTAACTGGTCTTGGCAACTTGCAAATTACTTCTTTCTACAGACAGGTGCCTTTCCTATGCTGAGATGTCATGGCCTAGATAGCAAACAAGGGGCAGGCATAATTGAAATTTCTCTTTGGAAGTCTTATGTTCTTTTTTGCTAATTCAGTGAGAGTTACAGGGACTCACCTTTACATACGTCCAATGAGTCGGAGACAACCAAGGGATTCGAAACAACAGGAAATCTACGTATTAAGCCATCAATAACAGCACACAATAATCGCATGAACCTATATTTACCTTTACCGGGCTTTTTAAGCTTCATACTGTGAGTGTTACAAACTCATGTTAGCTACTAGGACCCCTTGTTTCAGCAGAGCACTAAGAACTGGTCAAACTCCCGCTTCCTCTTCAGTGCATAAAGGCTATTCTGGAACACAAGCAAGTTTCTTAATTGAAATTACCTTAATCTTCACTAGGTCGGTCATTTAGACTCAACCTACAGTAGGGACATGCTCAGACTTGAGAAGAGAAGGCAATTGATTGAGTATATGAAGCATTACATTTTTAGATTTAACATCATCAGTATAATCTTGGGCTAGCACAATATAGCTAACACTTTTATTTCATGACTTTTTGGTTCAGATGGTACCATAGTTGGTACAATATGCAGTACATGCTTAAAAGATCTCCCCCAAAGGTTCAGCAGGAGGTGGGGCCTATTAAAAGGGCATGTTGGTCAGTAATGGGAGTCAGAGTTATGGATACAAGATTGTTGATAGGGATGCAGGTTTTGGAAACCCAGATTGCATAATGAACATGCCTGAGAGGGGTAAGCGTAAGAATTCAGTGGTCCTTAAATCAGAACTGCTAGTACATGTTCAGGCATGAGATGGGATTTCATTAATAGTACATCAGACATCTATCTTCTTTTATTCTACAGGAGTAAAAGCAACTACAGTGCAGCTGGTTCTTCCTTACTGTCCTAAATGGTAAAGTATCAACTTTGGGTGACTTGGGTAAACTCAGGTTGTTCTGATTGTTCTAGTGGATGATGGTCACTGGGAAATAAGTTAGGACAGTCCCATTTACGTTGTCCCTGCTGCCCACAAATGAAACATGAGGAACCACCAGGTTAGGTTGAATCAACTAGACCTCTTCATTGACTCATGAGTTAAATGTGCCGAAAATAATGAGGCAATGAAATCAATTCGATTTCTTTGAGCCTTCTTTTGGGCCCCCCTAATGGGGGAACACCCCCTTTTCATACCCCCATTGCATACATTATGCCTGGTGCAGGCATAATATAGCTCAAAGGGTTACAAAGTGGCACAATACAAGCATTGCTCCACCTTGTAAATATTGCATCACTTTTTTAGCCTTCTTATGCCACATTAGCGTAAAAAAATATGCTAATGTGGCGTGGGGAAACGGCCACCTTAGCATAAAAAAATTAGGCTAAGGCGGCGCAAAAGTGCTGCTAGGCCCTCTTAAATCAGGGCCAGAGTTCAAGAGGGGGATTAGGTTGTCATGGAGTCAGACACTTGTGTTGTGTGTGCTACACCATTGTCTCACACTTTGCTGTATGTCACAACAATCCTATCTACACACACTATGCTTAAATTACTTGCCGGTACCCCTTCTGCTGGTTAAATTGCTAGTGCTGCTCTATTTATGGGTACTACTTCTGGTGCATCCATGGCCTGGCCCACCGGCATGGGGAAACCCAAGACATCTTGTATGCCACCCTGCTTTTCTTCTGCTAACTCAGATTTTCTGGACATTATTAGGGAAAATAAATAATAGGGGTTGGAGCAAGCTAGCACCCTGTCTCTCATGTGAGTAATTTGGCATATCAGTCTTTCATGCATTCCGTTCACGCCCCCATATCTGAGATTCTTAATGTCTTTTATCTTCCTCAAACCTAGTTATGAAAAACAACCAGTTGCTTAGCACCTGCCTTTCTTTTAGATAATTTTTATCTTTTTTTAAGATTGTATAAGTATTCTAGCTCAAATGTACCCTCTTCTAAGAAGGACTTCTCATCCTTGTAATTGAATTTAACACAGCATCCCATGTACCTGCATATTAATTTCCCAAATTGGTGGTACATTGCATGGGAGGGAGTCCTTTAGTCAGAATTTTTTCTTGCTTTGACTTTTCTGCCCCTCATTTCACTGACTATATTTTCATTCACAACTAAGAAAACATTTAGGTGCCTGCCAGTCTTGTGCCACAGCTCTTCCGTGGAGGACAGTACATCCTGCGAAGGATGGTGTGGTAGAAGGGAAAAAGGCAAGGGAGAAATTAGCAACTCTTTTCAATCTGTTCTTGTGGAGGGAGATATGAAAGTTATTTTATGCTGGTCTGCCGACTCTCTTGCTTTTGAAATTACCCAGTCCCAAGGGCTCTGGTGTAGCTGGGTAAGCATCCCTCTTTCATTCAAACATTAATCTACAAGAAAGTGTGCCAGGAGATCTAGACTTTCTTTTATCTCTGCCCCCTCCGCTCAACCTTTTGCCTCTTGCTTTAATGCTCGCTCAGATTTTTAACTGTTAGTTTGTTGGGATTTCCCTTACCTGCCCAATCCTGTGGGTTCCTTCATCATATGCCCAGGTGACAGTTGGCAAAAATCTCTTCAGACTTCACATTAATTACTTAAATATTTGGATGCACTCTAACACTGTCTAACCTGATTGCTGTGTTGGTGATTGAGCTATCCCCGATATAAATTACCCGTGAAAAAACATCTGGTTACTTTTGGCACCTGGGGCCATCATATAGAGTCCTGTCGATCTCTCCTCACCTGCCCCCTTCTGGTCAATTTCAGGCACTTTCTGGCCCACTGTCCTATGTCCTTTAAAGGAAATTGACCCACAAACCAATTCAAAATGTAAAAATGTTATTAACGAAAGTAAATGTATCTGTTAATCACTGAGCCAGATGGCAACAAGATCCTTTAGCATCCCAAATGAGCATTAGCTGCGCAAGTGAATACAAGGTACTACTGTATAGATTTTCACACACACAGAGCTCCAATGGATGAAGATCATGTGGTGAAGCTGAAATAAAGACATTACTCAGGTGCATGATACCTAAGTTAAGAGAAAGTTTAGAGCAACCTTCAAATAGATACAGAAAAGTAAAAGTAAATTCTAGTTGCTGACCAAGCTATCAGATGTTTCTCACCTCCATTGCCAGGAATGAAAGCAAGACTTTACACCTCAATGTTAGCATTGAGCAGAAAATGAATGCAGCAGTTCCATTTATACTAAGGCTATTTTTTTTAAATCTCACAAGAGTCTTGAGGCATGCATAGTCAACTAGATGAGTGATTTTCACATATCTTTGCCTCAATCTGCAACATCCATCATTTCAAGTGCATCAATATGAGGCAGGATTCTTGAGAATCCTTGCAAACAGTCACTGTGTGTTGTGCCAGACTTCAGACACAGCACAAATGATTGGTTATGTTGCAGTGCAGGGAATGAGCAAGGACAAAGCTTTTAAAATGACCCCCAACAGTGATACATTTAGCTGCACATTCTTACAAAATTGCACATTACTGTACCAGCAGCAATAAGTGGCATGGAAAACCTTAGATAACCTTGTGGCATTCAGAGTTCAGGAGGAGCTTTAAGAATATGATACTTAATACTGTTTGATGTTAAGATAGAACTATCCAGGCCTACCAAGTATTGAATTAAATATGGTCCACTTTTACTCTTAATTTCACTGTTTTGAGACAGAAATTTCCTGTTTGTGGAAGATTTTTGACTATTTGAGATTGCTTATCAGGCTCATAGCGAGGTGAAGTGGCAATCCTTCAATGTTTCACAGCTTTTAGTCAATCATTAAATACTAAAAAATTGAGGCCCAATTCAGGATGCAGACTCATCATACTGCAGTTTCTCATTGCAGAGATTCCATCATCATTGTGGAGATCCCGCAATGAAGGGTCTTGGGCGAAGCTAGGCCCAGCCTAGTCTTCCCCCAGGAATCTTTGTGGAGAAGACACAAGCAGGACAGGTTTGGAGGGTTGTGAGTGGGGTTTGCAAGCAGGGATATTTGAGGAGTTGGGAAAGGATGATAGGGTCTCATCTTGATGCCTTACCCCACCTGGGAAACTATTTAGCTTGACACCATGTGTTTAAGGCCTTGTGTGGTACGCCAGCAGTGATGGCAGGCAGGAGTGAAGCAGATGTAGTGCATGATGTTGTGAGTACTCTGTGCAGCAGGGCACGCCAATCTGTTCAGGCCTAGTGTACTGGAACAGGCCTGGGTTGTGATGTGTCAGCAGGCGCAGGCTGTGTTGAGCATTGCTGCCGCAGCTGTGGTGGTGGGCTCCCGTCCAGGGGGAAGTCTAAAGGTTAAAGGGGAGGGGCGGGAGTGGCGGAAGAGTTTCACCCGGGGTGACGGTGAAGAAGGCTGCCTGAAGGTGCTAGAGCCTCCCTGTGACTTTAGAGCAACCCACTTCTGAAAGTGGTTTGCACCCTCCACACATGGCTGGTGGGTGGGGCCAGTGAGACCTGAGCCTAGGGGGGCTCAGTTTGTCCTTACAGCGGCCTGGTGTCAAGCAGGCCCCTGACATTAGAAAGCCCTTTGGATCTCTCCTGTAAGGCAGTCCAATGGGGCAGGGGAGGAACACATGACATTGCCCCTGGCCCCTGAAGAATGAAAGGAAGCAGGATTTGCACACAGATAGGGGGTCCAGACTGGAATCAGTGGCAGGGGCTGTCTCTTTGCCTGATGCCCAGGTGGTGGGGGCTGGCATTAGTGATGGCTCAGCAGTTTTGGGACTGATGCAGCCAGCTCATGGGCAGAAGGTTGAGGACAGGCCGGTTAAGCTGAGGAGTTGACAGACAAGCAGGTGGCAAGCAATTGACCTAGAGGCCAGAATTATAGAGCAGTGCATAGTGAGTGAGGAGACAGAAATACTTTGGGAGCACCTATGCAGAGCTAGGGAGGCAGGTGTAGACCATGCGTGACCGGTAAAGAAAGCCAGGGGAGTGACAGGTCCATGGCAATCATGGGCCGTTGGGGGCAGTCATGGTGGGGAAGGGCACTGGTTGTAAATATCAGATGAGAGAAGCAACAGGAGGCAGGTTTTTGGAGATATTGCAGCTAGTGGACCTGGCGGTGTGGGAGACCAAGTAACATTACATAAAGACCAAACAGGAGGGGAGACAAACAGGATTGAAAAAGAAAGAAGGATTTTCCTTTAGAAAAACCTGCACCCACCAGGTTTACCCCTTGGTGGCATGCTTCATCATTGGGTTCCTCGCATTCTGCTGTGGAACGGGGCATGCTGCGACTTACGGAATATGTAGGAACACTGATGTTGTCACATTAATGTGATTCAGGTAAGGGATATGAGTGGGGTCTCGGAAAAGTAAAAAATACCTGCCTCCTAGCAGTTCCAACAATTTAATAGATCTCCTTTTGGTGGTATGATTAAAAAGGGGGTTATATGGAAGTAGGGTATGCAATGTACCTGTCTTCCTGGTCCACATGTTTCAGAGCCTTACCCCTAGGCTCCTCTTCAGGACCAAGGATGACTCCCTGGTTCCATTCCTTATATAAACATCAATTGTGTGAGCACATATTTTGCATGCTAAAAGGTAAAGTACATTACACCTATCTTATGTGTTATCATCAAGGTGATACTTGTAAAGACATAAAGGGATATAATTATTATAGCCCTGTAAAATACTGGCCCGCAATACATATTTTAATGCTTGTGGGTGTGGTGCCTAAAATGAGCAAACATCATCCCAAATGTGAAGAACACTCATGGTTCTCAATGGCATGATGGGTGCTGATAACTCTTCATAATTGGACACTACAAGACAAACTATGCATAGACCACATAAATTACATAGAGTAACACACTTGATTCATGCGTGATTTACTCGGTAACATGCTGATTACTGTATTGTGAATCTGCCTAGAGGGTGTGTGTGCTTGTACTCACACTCTGAAGGTGTAATAAGGTATTAAGATATACTCTACTTCTCTCCTGACGGGCGTCAGTGACACAATGAAGAAAAATCAAGATTGCACTTACTTCATCAAAGTGACAGTCCCGCTCGTTAACTTTTCCTCTCCTCCATAGGGGTCTGAATGTTACCGGCAACTGAGGGAGCAAGCCTGATTGTAGGAAAGTCCCCTCTTTCTAGCTTGGTTACCCCCACTTTTGTCCTGTTTGTTAGTGTGTGTGACTGTGTCTACTGGGTTCCTGCTACCCAGGGCCCCAGTACTTATGCTCTCTCCCTTAAATGATGGTTGTTGCATACTGGTAAACTAGTATTTCACCCACTATGGGCATGCCGGTGCTCTCTTACATGTCCCTAGTATATGGAACCTAGGTACCAAGGGCATTGGGATTCTAGGGGATCCCTATGGCCTTTAGCATATCTTTTGCCACTTATAGGGAGCCCATGCAAAGGCTTCCACAGGACTGCCATTGCAGCCTGGGTGAAAAGGTGCATGCACCCTTTCACTGCCAATGACACTTCACCAGATCACTTATAAGTCACCCCTATAGCAGGCTCCCCAGCCCTGAGGGGAGGGTGCAGAGAACCTGTGTGAGAGGGAACCCCTGCAATAGTAGAGCTGCCCCCACAACCTCCAGGACCATTTTCCCAGACTTTGTGAGTGTGGGGATGCCATTTTACACATGTACTGGACATAGGTCACTACCTGTGTCCAGTTACAATAGGCATGTTTGGTATGAAACATGTTGGAATCAAGCATTGGTTGTATGACTCCATGCACTCTGGAGGCTCTTTAGAGGTCCACCAGGATTGCCATTCCAGCCTTCTGAGGTTTTCCAGGCAGCCCCGGCTGCTGACACCTCTTAGAAAGGTGTCTGCCCTCCTGTTGCTTGAGCAGCTCAAGCCCAGGAAGGCAGAAAAAGGTTTTCTTTTGGGAGAGGGGTGTCACACCCTCTCCCTTTGGAAATAGGTGTTTCAGGCTTGGGAGGGGTAGCCTCCCCAAGCCACTGGAAATGCTATGAAGGGCACATTTGGTGCCCTCCTTGCATAATCCAGTCTACACCGGTTCAGGGACCCCCAGTCCCTGATCTGGCATGAAACTGGACAAAGGAAAGGGAAATGACCACTCTCCTGTCCATCACCATCCCAGGGGTGGTGCTCAGAGCTCCTCCAGAGAGTCCCTGGGTTTTGCCATCTCATATTGCAAGGTGGCAGGGAACTCTGGGAGCATCTGAGTGGCCAGTGCCAGCAGGTGACATCAGAGCCCTCCCCTGATAGGTGCTTACATGTTTAGTTGACCAATCCCCCTTTCAGGGCTATTTAGGGTCTCTTCTTTGGGTGGTTCTTCAGATTCTGATTGCAAGACTCCAGCAGGAATCCTCTGCATCCTTTACTTCACCTTCTCACTGAAGAAACTGCATCTGGACCCTCCAGGAACTCTACAAACTACAACAAAGAAGCAAAGACAACATCTGCAACATTGTATCTTCAGCTCCTGCCAGCAACTGCAACTGTTTCCCAGCCGTGCATCCTCAGAGGACAGCCTGTCTTCAGCCTGCACCAGAAGACCTAAGGAATCTCCCTTGTAGTGAAGGAGTCACTGAAGCAGGCACCTCTCTGCATCGACGACTGGCAGCGTGGGTCTACTCCCCTGATGAGCTGCATGGATCTTGCATCACAGGTGGTGGACTGAAGTGGTCCCAACTGTCCTGGCATCCTACTGTCCAACTTTGGTGGAGGTAAGAGCTTGCCTCCCAACACAAGACAGTACTCCTGTGCACCACGTTTTTTTCAGTTGCCAAGGCTTGTTGGCATCCTTCCACAAAGTTCTTCATGTATGATGCAGCTCCAGCCCCCAGCACTCTATCCTGCGATGCACAGCGTCCTGAGTGCTTTTCTGGAGGTGTGGGATCCCTTGTTGTACTGCTGCATGGGCCTCCTTTTGCCCCTTCTTTGTTCCCGTGCTGTGGGACTCCTGTGTGCACTGCCTGGCCTTCTGTGTGCTCTGTGAGTTGCTGAGAGACCCTCTGGCCCCCCCTTCTGGGTAGAGTCTACCAGGTCCCTCCTGTTCCCAGGCAGCACCATTTTCTGCTAATCGCGAGCTTTGCATGTGCCAAGGCTTGTTGGCTGACTCCATCGATGAAAACCAGACTGCAATCTTCCATCCTGCGTGGGACATCATCTGCACCAACCAGGAACCCGCATCCGTCTTCTTGGGTGCAGTACTGACTGTTGCTCTTCACCGGTGGTTCCTCTTTTGCACTTTCATCCAGGTTAGCAGGGGCTCCTGTTCTCCCTGGACCCGTCTGTGCTTCTTGGACTTGGTCCCCTTCATCCCCAAGTCTTCAGGTCCAGGAATCCACTGTTGGTGTCTTGCAGTCTCTTCTGTTTCTTGCATTATCTTCTTTATCATGTTTTCTAGGAAAGTTACTGTGATTTACTTGTGCTTTCCTGGGCTCTGGGGTGGGTTCTATTACTTAGCTTTGGTGTTTTCTAATACTTCCGGTGCCCCTCTACACACTACACTTGCCTAGGTGGGAAACGGACATTCGCATTCCACTTTTTTAGTATATGGTTTATGTTGCCCCAGGCCCATTTCTAACTATTGTGATTTTCACTATTTGCACTATTTTCTAACTGTTTTTACACCTGATTTTGCATACTGGTGTATGTAATTTGTGTATTACTTACCTCCTAAGGGAGTATAGTCTCCATGGAATTTTTTGCATTTGTGTCACAAAAATACAGTACCTTTATTTTTATAACACTATTTTCATTCATGTGTGTGAGTACCGTTTGACTACAGTGGTATTGCATGAGCTTCACATATCTCCTAGTTAGGCTCTGGCTGCTCATCGACAACTTACAGCAAACCTGGACTGGTTTATTAAAAAAATTTAAAAGTATGAAAAAGACGCATCCTGTGAAATGTAGAAATTCATAAGGAGCGGTGTCATACTAGCAAGACAACTTCAATCATGGTGTTAATACTTCGTCAGCTAGCCCCATGGGATGTGCTCATTCAATCCTTTCTGTGTGTGCGTAATCCGTAAACCCACTGTTGTTCTCTTTCAAAAAGTCTGGACTCACAGTTATTCATGTCTATTTGATGTTCCAGAATGACACACTGGTAGTCCTCTATTGTGTGCGCTTTCTCTATGTAGTGAGTGGACATTTTCGTGGCGGCCCGTCCACATCTAAGGCTACTGTGATGCTCCCAGATCCTAGTCCGAAAGTGGTCATCCCAACGTAATGTAGGTTACAGGGGTAGGTGATCAGAAACACTACTCGTTGAGCGTTCCAGTTAGTAAAGTCTCTGATGTCCCATGTCGTATTGTCATTAAAAATAACTGTTTTAGTGACTTTGGTCAGGTGGTATACACTACAACCACCACATGGATTGTGTCCTGTAGGTGGAGGTAAGTGATTTTGTTCCATCTGGCTTCTTGCATGTATATCATGGACGGGTGTGCACAAGCATATCTCTAAGACTTTTTCCCCGCTTAGGAATATTCAATGAACCACTTTTGAGGATACATCAGTGTTTGTTAACAATCCTGCTCACTTTGTTGGAAGCTATATTAAATGTCGGAATGCATATCGGTCTCTCCTCCCTTTCTTTTTAAGGAGGGGTATCTAATAGAGCTTCTCTATTGTTATTGTGAGCTCGTATCATGGCTTGGTTGATTATCCTGGGGGGTATTTCCTTGCCTCCGGCTTGAATGCTAACCTTTGAGCTTGTTCCTTCTAGTCACCTACCTCTGAACAGTTCCTTCTCAATCTTGGGAACTGTCCAAAGGGAAGGTTCTCCCTTAAGTGACGGGGGTCGGCACTATCGTACAAGAGTAAACAGTTCTTGGCTGCTGGTTTTTTGTGAGTGGTTTGTCTATAGGGTACCTTGGGTAGCTATTATATTCAAATCCAAAAAGACCAGTTGTTCCATGCTCACTGTGTGGGTGAATCTCAGAAACTCGTCCTGTCTATTCAGCCATTCTAGGACGGTCCCCACCAGTGCTGCTTCACCTTTCCATATGACCAGTATACCATCAATGTACCTTCTCCAGATTTTTATATTCTCTCTGTATGGATGGACAGAGCTCGGGATTCTCTGTTTCTCAAGATGGTGGACATAGAGGCCAGCTAAGCTAGGAGTGAAGGTACTTCTAATGCTGGTCCTATGTTTTTGAAGGTACAAGTTTCCTCAAACTTGAAGAAATTTTGTGTAAGAGCCCAATAGCAACATTCCATAACCACATTTCGTGGAGTTTGATACTCCCAGTCAAAAATGACCTCCTCAATTATATGTAGTGTATCAGTGTGAGAGAGACTAGTGTATAGGCTTTCCACATCCAATCCTATAAGTATCTCAGGTTCTAGGTCAAAGGGTTTGTCTTTTTTGAGACATAGTATGTCTTTCATATCTTTTAAGTGTCCTGTTTTAGACTATGGGTCTCAAAAAGGCAACCAGCAAAATGGGACAGGGATTCCAGAATGGAATTTATGCCTGAACATATAGGTCTGCCTGGGGGTGTCTTGAGGTTCTTGGGAATTTGAAGTAGTGGTGCAACAGCTTTGGCAGATGGTGTCTTATTGAAGTCACGTGCGTACAGGTGAGTCACCTCTGGGCAGTGGAAAGAGGCTCACATAGGCAACGGCCGACCGAGAAAGGAAGCTGCTGGCTTAATCCTCAGGAAAGAAAGGTTGGTGGTCGGTATGGGGTACAGAGTGGTGGGCATGGTTCAAAGTCATGTAAATCTATAGGTGTGTGGGATGGGGTGATAGAAGGTGTGGGTGAAATACCTAAAGAATCCGGTGATAAAAAATTGGCAGATGGTACAGGGGCTCACATGGACTTAGCAAAAGTTGTGGAAGAAGCTGGTGAGAGGAGCACAGATGGGGGGGGGCAAAAGAAATGTTTTTCCTACATGGGACTGGTCATGCCCCTCGGGCCTCATATATCAGACAACACAAAGAACAGAATATGGAACTATGAATACGTTCATGTGTTAACACTTTCACACAGGGATTTTAAGACTAAAGAAGGGTCCAAGGAGGAGGAGTTGGAACTGGCATGGCGGTCCAGGATTTCCATTACCATGGAGAACGATACGTCGGCATTTTTGATCTATGCCAGTATATGGACGTTATCAGGAAGGCTCAAATGCATTCCGGGTTTTTTTTGTGACTCAGCGATGATAAGAAGTTTTGAGCCAGGGTCAGTGTGAATCCAGACAAAACCTGGAGGGATGTTGATCTTGAGCTGTGGATGCAGTGGATGTCTTCCACACAACTAACAGTCTCGCCCCATATGGTGAGTGACCTGACCACTACATATAAGCCCTTTCAGCCATGTCCCACTCAGCAAGGGGTGGTAGCATTCCAAAGACCCCCAGCCACAGGGGGTAATTCAGGGGCCTGTTGGAGTTTTAACAGGGAGTTGCAAATTTAAACACAATTGTTGAAAATGAGGGGGCTGGCATCCCATTACACAGTGTTTCATGCTGGCTAGCCCCTCTGAAAAGTGGAAGGTAATTAGAGATAGAGGACAGCAGGGCCCTGTTGGTCCAAAGGACTCCTACACCATTTAATTCAGAAGGCTTTCTGTCATGGTTGTCACTATATCCGGACAAAGAGGCAACTGTGATATTGGAGTGGTTTTTTGGGGAGGGTTTCTGGGTTGATCATCAGGTTCCCAAAGAACAAAGGTGGGCTGACAATTTCCGGTCATCCAAAGCTGCACCTGAGGTTGGGGCAGCCAAATTACAGAAAGAGGTCACTGAAAAAAGAATTGTGGGTCCATTTTATGATTGATTTAATCATATCTCTTCTGGGTGTGGTGCCAAATAAATTGAAAGGGGAATACAGATTGATTCATCATTTGTCCTGGCCAGAGGGTATCTCTGTTAATGATTTTATTGCCACCAAAGACACTAGAATGGTTTATGCTTCAGTAGATGACGCCATCAGGCTGATCAGGTGCTGTGGACAAGGGGAAGAGTTGGGAAAGGGTGACATTAAGTCAGCCTTTCAGTTGTTGCCCAGAGGATTTTTCCTTGCTGGGCATGTAATTTGAGAGTGTCATTTACGTCAACAGAGTTTTGCCTGAGGGATGTGCCATTTCTTATGCCTTATTCAAGACTTTCAGCACCTTTTTAAAGGTGGGTCTTTACAAAGTTCAGCTGGCATCAGGAAGTGTCACATTACTTGGATGACTTCCATTTTGTTGGGAGAGTGGGATCAGGAGAGTGTTACAGAGTGTGGAGGCAGTTTGAGGAAATGTCAGATGATCTTGGAGTCCCATTGTCCCCACAAAAGACAGAAGGTCCCAGCGTGATGTTCACCTTTTTGGGCATTGAATGGGACACTGTTAACAAGATTACCAAGAGGGAAGATGCAGGAGATTCAGAGTTTTCTTGCTGAAGTGAAGGGGGATAGAAGATTGGAGCTTAAGAAGATACAGAAATTGTTAAGGTTTTTGAACTTTGCTTGCAGGATGGTGTGTGGGACACACCTTCAGCTGGAGACTGGGCAAGGCTATGTCTGGTACCCCTGAACCCCATTCCAGGATAAGGATTTCCATATCATTGAGGGTGGACCTGGGGGTGGTGCACCCTTTTCTTGATGAATTCAATGGTGTATCTATGATGTTTCAGGAGGAGAACACAATGTGGTGGGTGCAGATTTTTTCTGATGCAACATGTGTGCTTGGTTTTGGCCTATTTTGGGATGGACAATAGTGTGCAGAGAGCTGGCCACGACATTGGTTGCAACAAGTTGGAAGCATAGCATTTTTGTAGTTCTTTCCTTTGCATACAGTAGGTAAACAGGACACTGATGTTTCACGTCGACAACATGATGGTGGTAGAGCTGGTGAACAGGCAGAAGGCACGGGTTTTGAGGGTGTTGAAGTTGTTGTGACATTTCATGCTGTTATGCTTGCGAGGGAATATTGTTTTCAAGGGTAACCACATGCCAGGTGTGTACAATGATATAGCTGATTTATTGTCTCCTTCACAGTGGCACCGATTTCGCAGTCTGGCACTGGAGCGGAGGAGTGCAAAACGCATGTTCCTACAGAGATCAGGGAGTGGGGGGATATGAGAGTGCTTTGGCTGGTGGAGATGTCTTTAGCAGAGTCTACCAGGAGGAGCTATCATCTCATGTGGAGCGAATTTCAGACATTTGAAGGAAGCTCAAGCAGGCAGTTGAGTTAAAATCACAGTGACAGGACAGGTGATTCATTTTGTTTTGTCTTTAACTGCTAGAGGTTTATTGCCCACGACAATTGCGGGCAAGTTGGCCGGTTTGTCCTTTTACGGCAAGTTATACAGGGGATTTGACACAGCAAGTGACAAGATTTTCGGTAGAAAATTGAAAGGGTGGGATAGGGAGAGTGGTGACCAGGGCAGAGTGCTGTGGGAAGCCATTACTTTTGATCTGCTGATTAAAATTTTGCAGTATTTAAATGATTGTTGTTATGATGAGTTTGAAATAGCCTTGTTCTGTTTATGTTTGTTCTGGATGTTTTTTAGAGCATCCAGTGTGCCTGAACTGTTGGGGTAGGACGTGAGGGGGAGTGAGGCATGATGAGGTGCGTTTGCAATGAGGTTGAGTGGACATCGGACTGTGAAAATCCAAAACGCATAAAGCACAGAGGGAGAAGTGGATATGGCTGCATGAGGATGGTCAAGAGGAAGCATGTCCTATGAGTGAGTGGCGCAGTTTTCAGCTGTGGCCAGGCCACAGTCAGGAAGCAATATTTTGTCACAAGGAAAGAAACAGTGTCACAGCTTTCCAGCTTTTGGCGATATTGCACAGTGCCTTGCAGACTTTGAGTTATCATAATCCTGACAATTTTGGGACCCACTCTTTCCAGATTGGAGCAGCGACAGCTGCTGTACATTTGGGATGGAGTTTAACTCATACTCGCAGGATTGGTGGGGGGAAGTCAAAGTGCTGTGAGCAGTATGTTTAAAAATAAAGAAAGGGTGCACTGACTGGGGAAAGAGGTTTTTTTTGTAATGAAGCACAATAATTTACTCTTTTTCCCATAGGCTGTGTGAGCGGCCCAGAGAGACGTAAGGTGATGATGTGAATGGTGGGCCATTCGCTTATCCACTGGGTGGCTAAATGTGCAGAACAATAGATATACAAAAGGAACCTGGGATTGCCTAGCCAGAGGCATAAGGTGCTCTGGTGGAGAAAGAGAGGGATGAGATGAGGCAATTTATTTCCATTTTTAGCTACCATGGTACCAAAATGGAGTTGTCCAGACATGCTGTTTCTACACTTGGGAGAAAACAATCCAGTCTAATTATCCGGGCTGACACTACTGCAACACATGCAATGGGACCTGGCTGTACTGAAACAAAAACTGATGGGGACTTGTCTGATATGGATAGAATTTGCGCCTCATGGGAAATTGAGGGGAGCGGTCAAACATGCGGCCATCAACAAGGCCTGGAGGAAGCTCAATTGAGCGATGAGGGTTTTTTGTTTGGCAAAGGACATAAAGGTGATGGCCCATGGGGTGCTGAGGAAGAAGAATTTGAACTTTTACATTCAGACAGGGCGCATCATTCTAACTTAGGCTATGCTTATTATATGATGGAGCTAAGGGATTTGCTAGGAGAACTGTAGAATGAACAAATTTGGTGTGTTAGCGGTGACTACTAAGTTGATGTGTTGCAGTAGCTGGGGTTGGGGTAGTAAAACACCCTTCAGGATTTTCCTGGGTCGCAGTAGTTGGGAGGTTAGAGAGTCAGATGCCGGCAGATCCACTCCTGAGAAAGGAGCACAGATGAAAGAAGACATTTATGTTGGATGCCTAAGGCAGAAGGAGGCTGCACTGAAGGATGTTTGGGAACTGAAGTGAGGTATACTTTGGGAATGAAAGGAAGTTACTGGGAGAAAAGTGGAAGGAATGAGTGAAGCATTAGAGCCTGAGAATGGTGGGGTAGAGAAGGGGATCACGTTTAATATGTTTGATGTTATTATAAATGTTAGATTGGCTATATATTTGCAATGTTTGCAATCCTGTCATAATAAAATGGCCTTTACAGAGTCATTGGAGTACAGAGTGTGATTGGCTCATGATGGAGGGTCCTGAGGGTAGCTAGGCGCAGCCTAGTCTTTTCCCTGAAATTTCTATGGGGAAGAGGCAGGCAGGACAGAATTGAAGGGTTGTGGGTGGGGGTGGGGTTTGCAAGCAGGGATATTCAGGGAGTCGGGAGAGGATGTTACGGCTTCTTCCTGACTTCTCACACCACCAGGAAGACTGTTTTGCTTGGCCACCCACACACCCTACAAAACTTAAGGGTTTGGTTGGCCACACTTGCTGTTTTGAGAGGCTGCCATTGTAGGACAGGTTGTATGGTCGATGGGTGGTAGCTGAGGGAGTCGAGAGTCAGATGCAGGCAGATGCCCCCCTCGGGGTGGGGGAAGAAAAGAGCAAAGGCGAAAGAAGATGTTTTTGTGGGAAGCCTGTAGCAGGAGAAGGAGGCTGCATTGCAGGATGTTTGGGAATGAAGTAGGGACGACTTTGGGAATAGAAGGAGGTTAATGGGAGAAAGGTGGATGGAATGAGTAAAGCATTATGGTGTGAGAATGGTGGGGTGGCGAAGGGGATCACGTTTAATATATTTGATGGTATTATAAATATTAGAATGTTTATATGTTTGCAGTGTTTGCAATCCTGTCCTAATAAAATGGCCTTTTACACACTCATTGGAGTACGGCGTGTGATTTCCTCACGATGACTGAAGTCTTCCCCGTGAGTGCGGAGGTTCTTTGAAAATTGGGGCTCACATTGTTGGTTCGACATGATAATATTGGATTGATTACTCACTCTGAGATTAATCACTGGTAATTAATTTTGTGGTTTATGTCAGGCTTTTTTCCTTGTATTATCCTGTAAAATCTTGACCTGTTAAATCTGGATGTTAAAAAGTAAGTCTCACATTTCCCTAACTTGTTTATCCTTTTGCCCTTAACCCTTGTTATTGACCTCTTCTTACCTTCTCGTGTATATATCTGCTTTTTTTATGGGGTGACCCCAAACTTTGTTCTGCCCTTAACTTTGCACTTTCTTATTTTTAAACTTAACTGGCCTTACAGACTTGTCCTATAAAAATACCTTCAGTTTTTTTATACCCCAATTTAATGACCCTGAAATGTTTGCATCCCGAGGTAATTAAACCCTGAAATCACATCAATAATTACCTATTAGGCATACAGAGAACAAAAAAAGTTTCAAACTGACTTGCTTTTATATTGCTTTGGCTTTACTGCCTAGCCTCTGTGCATTGGCTTTGTATTTTTAAAGTCTCTATTATAATTGCGATACGAATTATGACATTTAAAAAGGATTTTTATGCAGATTTCCCTTCAGTCGCCTTGGAGATGAAGGCAATGGAAAGACATCAACCAGTCACATGCTGTGTGTGTAATGTGCGTCAGCGGGGCTTTACAATTTAAAAACATGTTCATGCTGTGCACGGAGGTCAGTTATGTCAGAATTTAGCAGGTGTTTATTTGCATATCAACGTTTTTAAGCTGAAAGCCTTGGGATTTATTTAAGATTGGCTTCTGCCCAAATGGCACATTAGGCAAGTATTGCTAGAAAATATATTTAAAAGCTTTTAGATATTCTTTTTTTCTTGCAGTGCAAATGCTGTTTAAATCATGATGAACTCCCCACTATGTTGAAATCACCTTATCTCAATAATATTCCCAAAAACTACTTAGACGCATAAGCACCGACAAAGTGCTTAACTTTCTGCCCATATGAAACGTTTAATCATGCATGCCATATCTTTTGCAAACTGTATTATTTAGTTTTGCTTTTAGTTACAGAACACACCTTTAAAACTTTAGGCAGGGTCAAAGGGAGAATACCTAAAATCGTATTGCCTCGCAACGTTTGTAAGCATGTAGACTATTTTTTATACCTGTTGACTTTCATTACCTTGGAAAATTATGACTCGGGAGACAATGGCTAGTAATTTTAAGGCTTACTGAAAACTATAGACTGAATAGAAAATACAAATTCAGGAACACAGCAAACTCCTCGCAATGTGACTCAGTGTTTATTGTGTATCTCAGTTAGACATCCTTAGATGAAAGCGCTGGTAGAATTAAACGCAGACAATCTCAGAAGATCTAACAAGGACACATAGGCTCTCATTACGACCCTGGCGGTGGGTGATAAAGTGGTGGGAATTACCGCCAAATTATGACCATGGCAGTGATATCTCCCATAGACAGCCAATGTACCACAGCTACCGCCAGGGCGGAAACAACAGTCACCATGGCAGTAACTGCCAACAGCCAGGTGGAAGACAAAGTTCCGCCCACCATATTTTGATACAGGAAACCCCCACCTTTTCCGGGGCGGTACCAACACCAACAAAAGCCTGGCGGAGACAGAGCTCAGAAGTGAAAGGACTCACCACTGGAGACACAGGGAAGAACCACGCCGCCATGGAACGAACTGCAAGATTTCCCCATGATCTTCTACGTTATGCTCCACCTGGAACACCAACGCCGACAAAGACGATGACTGTGACTACAGCCCCTAGCACACAAGGGAGGGTGGGAGGAAAAAGAGAGTTTCACACACACCCACAACACACACCCGACACACACACACACACACACCATACACACAACCAGTTGCATTACAAAGACAATTTCCCCCGAAAATCGGCAGAATAATGCAAGGACAACAGGAATCGACGAAAGTGATTGTAATCAGATCAACCTCAAAATTAATAAGTTGATTTGGCATTGAAACAGATTTGTACACATGTACAAAAAAGGGACACTGTCCAGTCCAAAGTTCAAAAGGCCCACATGGCCACAGGGCACAGTCTAAGGCCCAACTCGAATCATGAGCACATCCGGATAGAACACTGCAGTTTGGAAATAGGCAGGCACCGCATGGGGAGGGCAGGGCACCTCAGCCGGATACGGGAACAAGCCCACTGGTTCTGGATGGGACAACATGCCCATTGCTTTGTCCTGGGGAGTGCAAGGCCACAGTCTCTCAAGTGGGTGACTTGCCCACTGGTTCTGGAGGGGGCAACATGCCCATTGCTCTGTCCTAGGGAGTGCAAGGCCATGGTCTCTCAAGTGGGTGACTTGCCCACGGAGTCTGGAGTGGGCAGCCCGCACAGTAGCCCCTGGAAAATGGATTACATAGCGTCCGCCGGCAGTGATGGCCGCATGGTGGTGGTGGTGGTGGTGGGGGAGGCTCCTGGGCAGCTCCTGCACTCACTTATGGCTGCATGATGGTGGTGGTTGGGGGAGACCCCTGGGCAGCCCCTGCACTCACTGATGGCTGCATGGTGGTCGTGGTTGGGGGAGGCTCCTGGGCAGCCCCTGCACTCACTGATGGCCGCATGGTGGTGGTGGTTGGGGGAGGCTCCTGGGCAGCCCCTGCACTCACTGACGGCTGCACATCCGTGGCTGGCGGTGGGGCCCTGTGCCAGCTGGTGGTGGCAGCGGTGTTAGCCTGACAGCTTCCGCCAGCATAGAGTGCCTCTTGTCCTCCTGTTCATGGGTCGCGGATCCCTTACCCTTCCTGGCAGGGGTGGATGGGCTCTTCCCCTCTCTGCCTGGTGGTTCAGGCACCTTCCCCTTCCTCACTCCTGGTGCAGGCTCCTTCCCCTTCCTCACAGCTGGTGCAGGCTCCTTCCCCTTCCTCACAGCTGATGCAGGACTCTTCCCTTTCATCCCAGGGGGTGCTGGCTCCTCCCCCTTTGGTGATGTAGGTCTTGTATCCTCACCATCACGAGTAGGTGGTGCTACCACTGTCCCCGTGGCTGAGGTGCTTGGATGTGTCCTTGATATCCTGCCCATACGTACAGGACGGGGAGAGGGGTGGGAAGAGGTCATTTTGGGAAAGGAAAAACTTTTTAGGGACGTTAGGGCAGGAGGAATACTGGGAGTGGAGGATGAGGGAGTGGTTGTTGGAGCTGTATGTCTGCTTGTTTTGGGTGCAGGTGGATGGCTGTTGGGTGTCTGAGTGCTTGCGTTTGTGTCCTTTAGGAGGGGGACAGACACAGTGGGAGAGGACACAGGGGACGTGTCCATGGATGTTGTGGAGGTGTCTGCCAGTCAGGTGTGTGTTCTGCTTGGCGTGGTGATGCTGGTAGTGGATATTAATCTTGTGCATGTAGGTGTGAGTGTGGACATAACTGGGAGGAAGGGGGAGGAGTAAGAGGAGGGGGAGATGGTGGAGGCAGTGGATGTTGTCGTGTCTGCAACTGTATGGTGTTTGTCTGAGTGCCTGTGGTATGAAGTGTGGTGCTTGTGTTTGCCGGTGGCACTCTTGGGTGTTGTCTTTTGTGCATGCTCATCTGTTTGTGTGCTTGGGATGAGTTGGGGTTGAGGAGAATTGGACTGTGAAGTGGAAGTTGGAGGGGGCGCGGTGGAAACAAGGACAATGGCTGCCATCAGAGAGGAGGCCAGAGCCTGAATCCACTGTGAATGACCTCCAGGAATGCATTGCATTGCTGCATCTGGGATGCAAGCCCCTGGATGGCATTCATAATGGTTTATTGCCATACAGAGCAACTCGCTAAAGGGATGCTGGGAGGGTGGTGCTGGCAAGGGGGTGGCAGTTATACCTGCAGCTGGGGTTGTCACAGAGGTGTCCACCACCACCAGGGAGCTCCCTTTGGAGGAGGTATCAGAGTCTGTGTTGTCCCCTCCAGTCTCTGCCGTGGTGCACCCCTCGCCCTCCGTCCCACTGGTTCCCTCGGCGTCGGTGGACTCTGCCTCCAGGGCCCTGTGGGATGCAGCTTCCTCTGTCACCAGTGCCTCTGCTTCTCTGCCAGATGATGATAATGCACATAACAACAGGATGACAAAACAAGAAAGGGGGGGAGAGAGACAAAGGATACACTGGGTCAATGACTGCACCAACACCACCGTTGGCATACACAGCACCCTCACACACAGGGAAAAGGCCTACACACTATGCATTGCACTACCAGTAATATGGCTAGTCACCAAGGCATGAGGAGGAGCACACACTGCCAACTGCAGCACACCTGAGATCCACGCAGCCCTGCCTAGAACTTAATAATAACAAGCTAGGATACCTGTATTTGCCATTCATCCCTTACCATTCAGAGGACCTATGCTGCTATGTCTGGCCTGGCCTTAGGGCAGAGGTCTTCAAACTGGGGGGTGGGCCCCGCTGGCAGGCCTCAAGTGATCCCAGGGGGTGCGCCAGACTCTAGACAAAAGAAGCATTAAACAGATAACAAGCCTTTGTTTTAAGCAGAAGCAAGTTACTGTGTGAAAAATTCTGAGGGGGGCCCAATCATTTTTGTTTTTCAACTGGGGGGGCACGGCACTAAAAAGTTTGGAGACCACTGCCTTAGGGGCACCCACTAACACACAACCACCACCCGGATACCACCCCACCAGCCATAAGTTGTAATGATACCCACTGTACTCACCCCCTTGTGGCTGCTGTGATGCCCTCAAGCGCCCAACTCCTCCAAAGTGAAGGCTGGCACCCTTTACCCTGTCACACGGGCCATGGTAGGTTCCAGACACAGGTCACAGCAACACATGCAGTGTATGCCCTCTCCTGTAGAAGGTCAGGATCCAAGTGAGGAATGTGAAATAAAATGGCGGTCACATCCGCGGCGGTGTTTACCGTCACCACAGGCGTACATCCCCATTGGCCACTGTACCCCATAGGGCCTAATATTATCCAATAAGTAATTGCATGGTGGTTCATGACCGCCTACCCCCATGGCGCACAGTGTTGAAAGAATTACCTCACTTCCACCTGTACCTCCACACAGGACAAGCGTTCGCCATTTCAGGGGGTGTGAACAGGCCTATCAATAATTGCTGCATAACAGGAAAAAAAGCACATACTTATAAATTCCACTGTCCCAAAACATGATTCTATGATGTGGACTGCTGTTGTGATATAGTTGTTCCAATTGTGACAGCCTACTCACTCTTGTGTCCCTTAGATACCTATCACTGCGGATGAATAGGAGATGGAGACATACCCCGTGTACAGACCCCTGGTGGACTTAGCTACATTGGAGGACAGGCACATAATACTCACCTATAGACTAGACAGGGCCACAATGACAGAGCTGTGTGCCCAGTTGGAGCCTGACCTGATCTCATCTATCCATCATCTGACTGGGATCCCCCCTCTTTTGCAAGTTCTATCTGTGCTCAATTTAGTGGCAACTGGTTCTTTCCAAGTGACAGTGGGCTTGGCAGTAGGAATGTCACAGCCAATGTTCTCAATCGTGCTGGCAAGAGTCTTGTCCGCCATGATGAAACACATATGCAGCTACATTACTTTCCCCCAGGTGAAAGATTTGGCCACTGTGAAGGCAGGGTTTTATGCAATGGGATATATCCCCAAAATAATTGGTGCGATTGACGGAAAAACATATTGCGTTTGACCCCCCCCCCCGGCAAAATGAACAAGTGTACAGGAATCGTGAGGGTTTCCACTCCATGAATGTGCAGATGGTGTGCCTGGCGGACCAGTACATCTCCCAAGTCAATGCTAAGTATCCTGGGTCACTGCATGATGCCTTTGACCTGAGGAATAGCAGTATCCTAAATGTGATGGCCCACCTACAGAGGCACAGAGTGTGGCTTATAGGTGAGCCTTGGTCCCCACCCAGTGTATGTTGGTGTATGCCTATGCTGTTGGCCAAATAGGATAGTGTGTGGCTTAATGTTGTCCCTCAATATTTGCAGGTGACTCTGGTTAACCAAACCTATCGTGGCTGCTGACCCCTGTGAGGAATGCCAGGACAAGGGCTGAAGAACATTATAATGAGGCACATGGGTGAACCAGAAGGATAATTAACAGAGCCTTCAGCCTCCTGAAGGCCAGGTTCAGGTGCCTCCATCTGACAGGTGGATCCCTGTGCTACTCACCCAAGAATGTTTGCCAGATAGTAGTGGCATGCTGCATGTTGCACAACCTAGCCCTCAGACGCCATGTTCCTTTTCTGCAGGAGGAGGAAACTGGAGATGCCCCTGTGGCAGCGGTGGACCCTGAGGACAGTGAGGATGGGGAGGCAGAGGATGAGGACAACAGAATATTAGTGATCCGTCAGTACTTCCAATGACACACAGGTGAGACAGTGCAACTTCACATTTCTATGACTTGTTGTATTTTGTGTGGCATTGGCATGCTGGCATTACCCACTTGTTTCCCCTGCTTACTGTTGCCTATGGATTGTCATTTTACAGATGTTGGTGATATGACATCAATGTCCTGATGTGATCACAACAGCCAGCAACAGGTCATTCATTCTATACTCTCACTATGTGCGGTTCATTTGCAATGGTTGTAGCTGTTTCAATCAATACAAATTTGCAACACATGAAATACTAGTGGTCGAGTTTTATCCAAGAGTGTTTATTATAGTGCTAAAAAATAGAGGGCAAAGTGCAATGGAATGGGGTGGTGATGGAGGAAAGTTCAGGGTATTTTTTCAGTCTTTTTATAGCACAGGTGCAGTGTCCAAGGGGGGCATAGGAACGGGAGCAATGACAGTTTAAGGTGGACAAGGTGACAGAGAGGGACACAAGGGGGACAATCAGGAGAGTCCCATTTCCTGGCGGTGGTCTTGGCAATTGTCTCTGGCTTCTGTCTGGTTCACAGGGAACGTTTGTGGGGTGGTTCACCTTCTGCAGGGGGAAGGATACTGGTGGCCTGTGGGTCCTGTGGTGGGGCCTCCTGTCCACTGGTGGCAGTGGAAGTGTAGGGCTGGTCGATGGACTGGCTAGTGGTAGGGGCCCGCTGGTGTGCTGTTGCCTCCCTCATGATTTTAGCCATGTCTGCCAGCACCCCTGCTATGGAGATCAGGGTGGTGTTGATGGCCTGCAAGTCCTCCCTGATCCCCTGATACTGTCCCTCCTGCAGCTGCCTGTTCTCCTGTACGTTGTCAAGGATCTGGCCGACCGTGTCCTGAGAATGTTGGTAGGCTCCCATGATCTCGGAGAGTGCCTCCTGGAGAGTCGGTTCCCTGGTCCTGTCCTCCCCCTGGTGGACAGCAGTCCTCCCAGTGTCCCTGTTGGCCTGTGCTTCTGTCCCCTGAACCGTGTGCCCACTACCACTGACCCCAGGTCCCTGATTGTCTTGGCTGTGAGATGTGACCTGGGGTCCCTGTACAGGTGTACCCACTGCTGAGTGACGTGTCCTGGGGACAGAGATGTGGGTATGCTGGGTGGATGCTGTGGTGTTGGTTCCTGATGGAGGAGGCTCTGTGGTGGTCGGTGAGTGGCCTTGGGTGACTGACTGTCCAGTGGCCCCTGATGGGCCAGGTAGGTCCTCCAGATCCTGAAGGCCAGAGTTACTGTCATTACTGGGGGCCTTTTCTGATGGGGGACTGGATAGTGGTGACACCTCCTCTCCACTGACATTGGTTGGGGTACCTGTGGGGATGTAAATGATGTATTATGCTTCAAGTGTATGACATTTGTACCTCCGTAGCTTCCCCTCTGTGGTTGGTGCTGCCCTGCCAGCTTTTGCTTGTGTATGTATGGTGATGCATTGTGGTTATGGTAGTTTCCCGATGCTGTGCATGCTTTGGTGATTGGTATCCATGCAGGGCTGGGAAGGGGTTGTCGTGCATTGGTATGGCATGCAGGGCTTGGCATTGGGATTAGTGAGATGTGTGGGTGCAGTATGTGGGATGGAGTGGAGTGATGGGAGTGAGGGTGTGAGATGGCATGCAGGTATGGGGGGTGATAAGTGTTAAATGTTGACTTACCAGTGTCCAGTCCTCTGGCTACTCTAGTGAGTCCTTGAGGATACAGTATTGCCAGAACCTGCTCCTCCCATGCTGTGAGTTGTGGGGGAGAAGGTTGGGTCCCCCACCAGACCTCTGTATGGCAAGCTGGTGTCTTGCTGCAATGGAACGTACCTCGTTTCACCTCTTCCTGACGTCGCACCTTGTTCTTGGGTGCTGTCCCACGGTGTTGACCCTGTCCACGATTCTCCACCATAGCTCCATCTTCCTTGCTATAGATATCTGCTGTACCTGTGCTCCAAAGAGCTGTGGCTCTACCCTGACAATTTCCTCCACCATGACCCTTAATTCCCCCTCAGTGAAACAGGGGTGCCATTGTGGTGCCATGGGTGTTGTGTGATGTGTGTTGGTGAGAGTGTGTTGGTAAATGTGGTGGGGTGTGTGATCTGGAGTGTGTGAGGAATGTGTATAGGTGTAAGTGGTGTGTGTCTAGTTGTCTCTGTGCTCTTCTTTTCAGTCTCCTGGTGGCAATTGGTGGTCGTAAGAGGTTGTGGGTAATGTGGGTGTGTGTTGGTGTGGTGTGTGTATGGGTGTCAGGTGTGTGTATTTGGTATTGGCCAATGTAGTGTTGTTTTGTATATGGGTGTCCATTCTGAGCAAGGTGGTGTGTACCGCCAACGGTTTACTGCCGTTGAATGTCCGCTGTGGTGATTCCTGGGTTATAATGTGATGGGCGTTGTTTTGTTGGCGTAGCGGTATGGGTTTTGGGACCGCCGCTTTTACACTGACCTTTGGTATGGCAGATTTGTGTATGTGGCTGTATTCTGTCAGATTGGTGTGTGTGTGTCATAATATGGTGAACGGATATTCGCCACCGCGGCGGTAAGTTAGGGGCCGTCAGCGTGGCGGTAAGCGGCATTTACCACCAATGTCATAATGAGGGCCATAGTGACCTATTCACAAAAGCAGCACTTTGTGAATGGTGAAATACCACCTGCATATGTGCGGCCACAGTTTCAGAGCAGGAATTCAGATTTCAGAGGGAGGGTCAATTCTTGAATTCAGGTACTCTTCACCTATTCAGGTCAATACTCTTGCATATTACGGTAGCAATTTAAGGCCTGATGTGAGAAGATTAGGAATAGCAATTTCTTAATTGTTATTTCTTGCGAATCTCAGTTAGGAAATCACTATTCCTAATGTACTCATTAGAAACTCATTTGAGCTAGGCTGCAATTTGTGACCCACTAGGTTTCACTGCCATCACAGGGAGGGTTTCCTGCTGGGGTCAGCAGACCACCATGTCTGTGATTGCATTTAAATAAAGCATTCTTTTAGTGCTGCCTGTGGTCTTTAAAATGTAAAAATTTACGTTTCATTTTTTAGGAGTAGACAGTGGTCCGCAGGACCACTGTCTGCACTTAAAAATTATTTTTCATCATTCTCAAAGGGAAGGGGCCCCTTTCCATTTGTGAATGGGTTACCACCACTTTTAAAATGGCTGTAAAGTTTTATATTAATACATACAATACCTATTTGGCTAGCGCGGATGTCACACAAGATGGCTGCTTAACTTTGGAGCTCCCAGGCGTCTCCAACGATCGGAAGACGTAGCGGCTTCTCTGACTTCATTTTGGCAGATGAAGCATGTGGGCACAGAAGTACAGCACTTTTGCCTCATGTCTTTTTCATGTATTTTTATCAATTTTAAGGAGGTGAATTCCTTTATTTTATTTTAACATCACTATGGCTGCCATTTTGAATTCTCCTTCACTATTCTGAGGTAAAATTGTGATACCTCAGTTATCATTATATAAGTAATTTAAGGATAACCCTCATTGCATGAGCTCTTTTGCTGTCACTTGGACTTACTGAGTTTAAAAAAATAATAATTTCTTACTTCAGATAGGAGGGAAATTCTTTAATAAACTCCTCTCAAGTGATTGCTGGAGTGAGGAATACTCCTGAAGTATCATGTAAATGGTGATAGATACTTTTATGATTTCTTTGGCAATGGTTAATGCCTGGCATAAGCAGGTAAATTTCTGTTACTTGTTGCTGCAGAGGAATTTAAGATGACATATTTATTTTTTAAATTCCTCTTCTTAACCTTTTCAGTTGTGTGACCCATACTCTTCATTTAGGAGGAAAAATCATGCCTCAACTTACAGGAGATATAAACATCCTCACTCCTCATGGGCAAACCTCATAAACTGAAATATAAATCTAATTCACCTTCCATTGTTGCCAAGCCTACAATCAGGAAACCTCATCATCAAAAGGACATTTGCCCAAACCATCTTACAGCGATAATGGAGTGAGACTGCAACCGCAAGAAGGCCTCACCATCACCTATGACAGGGGCCACTTCCAAGAAGACACCTGGGTTAGTGAAACGTCCCAAAAAAGCTATAGACTCTCACTCCAAGTCTCCTTCTCCTTTTACTTCGGAGGATATTATGGAAGAGATTAGAACCTTAAAGCCATTCGGTAAACAAACGCCTCAGTTCAGCGTATTGAAGAAAAATGGTCTTCTCATGATCAATGAATTTCAGCTATTGGACAAAGATTCAGTGACGTTGAGGATTCCCTGTCTAATGTGACTCATCTTTTAAAAGAAATATCACAACTCAAGAAATCTACAGAGTCTTTGGAAAACAAGAATCATAGGAACAACCTTAGGCTTTACGGCATAAAGGAAAATTCAGATGGTTCCAATATTATTGCCTTCCTACAAAATATAATTCCTACAACAGTTAACTTACAAAATCTCAATCCTCCTAGCATTCAAAAAGCTCATCATTTGGGTCCTAAACCTGCAGCATCTGCAACTTCTAAGTCGAGAGGGATAATTATTTTTTTTCTACAGTTTTCTTAACTGATGCAAATATTACCAGCCGCCAAACAAATTTGTAATCTGCACTGGTCTGGAAATAAAGCCTACTTCACACAAGACGTTTCTAATGCAACTGCTGCAAAATGGAAACAATTTCGGGATATGAGACCTCCATTAAAATCTTTAAATATCAGCAATGGGCTGCTATATCTGTGTTTTTTTTCAAAACAACTTATCAAAACAAACAAATCACATTTGAAGAAACGGATGATCTCCAAACTTTCCTTCAGCAACATAGTTATGAAAACATGGAAACTGTTATGAATGCCTGAACATGATAGGATCACATTTTTTCTTGCGTTATGTTGTAACTAATAATTACTTTTTTCTTTCAGGTTACATTCTATTAGATCATGATACTGAATTTCCTTCTCCTCTCCCTTTTGTTCCAGTCTATAGTTATGTCTGACGACCACATACCCAAGTGTACTTTCCTTGCATGAGTTATGTCCATTGACATCATCTTCCTTTGTCATTTATGGTAAGTTTGTAATCCATATACCTTTTTGTTATCTCTTTTATCATACCTTTCCTATTATCGTCTTTAGAAATTGTGTTTATGGTTAAATATTATATATGTGTTCGTTCAGAGTTGAGTCGTGTCCATCTTCCTTAGGTGTTCCGACCCCTTGCATCCTTTGGGATGTTAATTTTTCCTGCAATTAAAATAAATTGCTTTCCTGTATTGCCTGGTCTATGTACTATTCTCAGGTTTCTCTTTATTCCCATTTCCCTTCTCATTATGTTTGCTTGTATCTCTTATATCTTCTTTCTGTTCTTTGTCCGTATATCCTTGTATGTTCTTTGCCCGTATATCCTTGTATGTTCTTAAAGATTCAATGCATGCCTTCACACATGTTTTTAAGTTGTTATTATGTCTGACCTAACAGTTCATTTATGAGTTGTTACATGGAATGTTAAGGATCTTAAGAGCCCGGTTAAACCTGGTTAAACATCAGCGAGTTTTGTCATATTTATCTAATCTCAAATGTCAAATTGCCCTTCTTCAAGAATCGCATCTTACTGACAAAGATACAGGCTTGTTAAAGAAATCTTGGGTTGCTAACTTGTATTTATCTCCTTCTATTAATCGCAAAAAAGGAGTTATTATTTTATGACATAAACGCCTTAATATTTCTTTTGATTTTTGATTTTCAGAAATGTGATGATGAAGGTAGATGGATAGTGGTGAAGCTTACCATTAACAATATCCCAGTCACTCTTTTTAATGTTTACAGCCCAACACATCCAGACCCTAATTTTTCTATATTCATATCTCATAAAATTACACAATATTATTCACAAAATTTCATATTGGGGGATTGTAATCAGATTTTACATCCCTTCCTTGACTGCTGTTTCTCTAAAAAATCTGTACCTTTTAAAGCACACATAGCGTTCCAACATACTATTTCTCAACACTCCCTCTCTGACTCCTGGAGAATATATAATCCAGACTTTAAAGAATATTCCTCCTTATCTTCCCCTCATCAATCCAAACTAGAATCGATTATATATTTTTAAGTACAAATCTTCTAAAACACTTAACTTACTTCGAGAAAGGGTCAATTTTGATTTCTGATCATGCTCCTGTAATAACGGATTTGGAAATCTTACCTACAGGCAACCACAAGTCAAGCTGGTGATTGAACAACTCATTCATTTCAGATAAGGCATTTCTCATTGCATTTGCATCCTTTGCTTCCAACTTTTTTCAACAGAATGATACTGGTGATATTGCTTTTCCTTTTGTATGGGGCACATTTAAAGCAGCATCCAGGGGATATATTATCAACTATGTTTTATCTAGGGAAAACATCAGGGAAAAATAGATGACACTCTTATTAACTAAAATTAAAAGCTTAGACATATACTATACCGCCAAAAATAATATGGAAGAGTTAGAAAAGTTGATTGCAAAAAGGATACAGTTTGCTAAAATGTCTATTGAAAAAGCATGTGTTAAGCTTCTTAGAGCTAACGCTCACTATTATGGTGGTAAAAATAAGGCTGGTGCATTACTTGCTAATTATTTGAAAGAGAGAAAGGAAAAAAATGTTATAAAGACCATCACTAACTCTACGGGCACCTAATTACTTCTTGACGCTGATATAGCAGATTGTTTTGCACAATATTACAAAACACTTTATACCTCAGATAGTAGCCCTTCAGGAGCCTTTATAGATTCCTACATTGCCAATCTAAAACCTTGTAATCTCATTAATTCTGATATGTTATTCCTAGAAGCTGAATTCACTGTAGATGAAATTCAAACAGCGGTTAAATGCTTACCAAAAAAGGTAAAGCACCTGACCCATATGGTATTACCATTGAATTTTATCTTCAGTTTTCTCAGATTTTATTCCCTCAACTATTTAAACTTATTAATTACTTCCTTTCTATTAGTTCTTCCACTGATTGCATCTCAGAAGCACTGATTTGTATTATTTTAAAAAAAGATTGTGATTTGACCTTATATATAAATTATCGTCCGATCTCTTCAATCAACACAGACTCTAAAATGTTTGCCAAAGCCCTTGCTCTTTGACTAATTGATATAGTACCAGCTCTAATTTCTCCAGAACAGTTTGGCTTTGTCAAAAATAGGAACATTGCAGACAATTCACGTGTCTTCTTGAACATTATTAGTGGAGCAGTTATACTTACATCTCCTCTAGCGGCACTCACTTTCGATGTAGAAAAGGCATTTGATAGAGTTCATTGGCAAATCCTTATGAAATCTTAAAATTGCATGGTTTCAGTCCTAAATTCTTACAATTCATCTCCTTATTGTATTCTTCACCGCGTTCTACATTATTGTTTAATGGAATTCAATCACCATACTTTCATCATAAGAGAGATACCAGACAGGGATGCCTCGTATCCCCCATTTTATTCATAGTAGCAATAGAACCCTTCCTCCATCAACTTTAAACTTCTGAAACATTACACAGATTTCAAGTCAAAGATACTCATATTAAGTATACTGCATCTGCTGATGATACTCTTCTTTTCATTTCACAACCTGACACATCCCTACCAACTTTTTTTAATGAGCTGAGATCCTACACCGCAGTCGTGGGTTATAAACTAAATTTAGACAAATCTGAAGTTTTACCTCTTAGTAAGTACTGCATTAAACATTCCTTTACAACAGCAGGATTTCATGGAATCCAGTTAAGATCAAGGGGGTCATTAAGAGTTTGGCCGTTGGAAATGGCTGCTCGCCAAACTCCCGCGGTCAGGTTGCCACCAGTGCAGCTGCCTTCCCGCGGGCCCCATTAGGAATTCCCCGCTGGGTCAGCAGGCGGAAACAGCCCGCAACAGCAACGTGGACTCATAATTGAGTCGGCTGCAATGTGTAGAGTGCAACAGCATCTGTTGCGCTGTCCATGAGGGTTCTGCACTGCCCTTGCCAAGTGCATGGGCAGTGCCTGAACCCTCAGAGGGCACCCTGCACCTTAACTCTGCCAATTTTACATGGCAGTGCAACCGCCATGTAAAATCTGGCAGAGATGACGGTCGTAATCCCTAGAGCGGCGCTGCATGCAGCACTACCCTGGCAGATTAGGACCACCAGCACTGCCAGTCCCTCCAGTGGAGGTAAACTGGCAGGACTGGCAGTCTGACCGTGGCTCAACTGCCACGGTCATAATGTGGTGGCCTGACTGCTGCCAAAGCGGTCGGACCACCGCTTTGGTGGCAGTCAGACCGCCACTGCCACCTTGGCGGTCTGAAGAATTTATTTCCACTAACAATCTCAAGGATACACAGAGAACCAACCTTGATAGTATACTCACTAGAATTACTTATTTTATCCAGAAAGGGTCACCCCTATTTTCATCTTGATGGGGAAGCCTTGACACAAGGATGATTCTTCCTATTATTAATTTTTCCCCTCATGTGATACCAATTAAGATTTCTCAGAAATATTTTATCACCTTGGATAAAATTCTATCTACATTCTTACGGAATGGGCAAGAAATCTTGCATATCATCGAATAGGTTTAAATTGCTCAAAGCATAAGGAAGAGTTAACTTCCCTAACTTCTATCTTTATCACAAGGCCTTTGGTATTAATCATATTCAGTCTTTTACCTTTCATCCTGTTGTCACTGCACCTAAGTTATGGTTTACATTAGAAACTTCCATTGTTTTCCCTGAACAAGTTATTTATACGTCTCAACCGCCAAAGTTTTGGCTGCCTCCGCTTATCACATTCCTGTTCTTACTTCTCATCCCCAATATATCTTTAGCTCAGCAATTTCTTCACGGTCCAATTTGGTATAGTAAAATGCTTCTTAATAAAGGAAAGCCTCTTTTGTGGAAGAGATAGATTGATAAATGTCTTATTACTGTATCGCAACTCATAACAAAAGTCCAAAATGTCCCTTTTTCAATTCTTTCCAAAACATATAAACTACCATCCTCATTCATTACTAGGTATAATATGTTACATGTCCTTCTTTTAGAGGCTCTTATCTTTCTCTCTAATCCTTCTTCTAGTACAGTTGTCACACTAAGGGCCTGATTCTAACTTTGGAGGACGGTGTTAAACCGTCCCAAAAGTGGCGGATATACCACCTACCGTATTACGAGTTCCATAGGATATAATGGACTCGTAATACGGTAGGTGGTATATCCGCCACTTTTGGGACGGTTTAACACCGTCCTCCAAAGTTAGAATCAGGCCCTAAGTATTCACCATATAAAACTTACACAGCCTCTCTTATTTATAAAACACTTATCACAACCATACCAAATAGACCAAAATCTACACATGAAATACTATGGGATACTGACCTCCAACTCACCTGACCACTCTCTTTATGGGACAAAATATGGGCAAAAATAAATTCTAATGGTCGTTCAGCCAATTTGACACAGATATTATAATATTTTTACAATAGGATGTTTTATACGCCTGCACATATGTTCCAACACAGGCGTATTAAGCAAGATACATGCTGGCACTGCAATTCATATCCTGGTACTTATGTTCATATGTTCTTTCATTGTCAAATAGTTTGTAATTTCTGGAGACAAGTTTGAGACAAGATTACCACCATAACTGGAATGCATGCACAGTTCTCGTTTGAAAAAGTATTTCTTGGAGGATTACATATACTATGGACTAAGAATAAAATGCTAAGTAAATTTGTATACTTGTTGCTTCTATTAGGCTTTCAAGTTAGAATGCCTAACTGGAAAACCACAGAAATGTTAATATTCAGGAATGGTGGAACTTTATGTTCTACAACCATACACTCGACAGGTATAATTTACAATCTTTTACTATGTTGGTTAAAAATATATATTTTATGGTCTCCTCTCACTACAAATCTTCTGCTGTTGCTAAAACTTGAATTGTTTGAATATTCCAAGTGCTTCATTTACATATTTCGAATTAGAATACGACTAATTAGTCATATGATAGAATGTTTTTCTTTTTCTATAGTGTTCTATATTATTGTCATGAAGGTAGATATTTACATACTTTTCCTTTTTATTTTCTTTCAACCTTCTTCTCCTCTCCTATCTTTCCTTTCCTTTATGTCTATATTTCTTTAGTCCTTTATAACAAATGCTATTTATTTTTGGATCCAAATGACTAGATGCACAACGTTTGATTTATCTATAAAGTTCATAGTCTATATATTAGTTTTCATACTTTTCTTCTATCAAATGGCAGCATTGTTGCATATTTAATTGCTTCTTTATTGAAACTAGAATTCTTAAACTAAAAAAAAAAAACCTTCCAAATACCGATCCCCAAATGCAAATTGCAATTCAGTAAAAAGGTATCAAATCACATTCTGCATTTTGTACAATGGAAAAAGCATGTTCACAGTCGCAATTGTCCGGATTCTGTGAATCAGGCCACTTAAAACTGAAAAAATGCTTTGTACATCTGTCTCTGAGGTCCTACACATGATAAATTACATTTCTTCCACCACGGTATGGGTAGAAAAATGGGCCCAACTGTAGCAAGCTGAAATCTCTTGGGGTGGATTGTGCCCCACTGGGTGAGTCCTTAATGCTCCATAGATGTCTGCTCTCTCTTTGGGGTCATTGGTTCTGTCTGCACCTATACCCTGTCAGGACCATAACTTGTTCTTGATTCTGGGCCATTCTACAATCCTCAGGCACCGTGGGCTACTGCATGTCACCCTCAATGATGGCCTTTTATCTCAATCCATCAAGGGATCTGGGTTGTGGCTGTGGGGATAGTTCCAGGTCTAGGGGCAAATGGCAGACTCACCGGTCTGCATTACATATGGTAAACCCAGACAGGATCTGCTAGAGAGCACAGGCCTCAGTCATTCACTTAGTATAGTGAGGCTTTGATCTGGGAGCCCCTGGATATGCCGCGGGGTTGGATTTCCTTCTTTGGGCCTGATCCTCTTGCAACTACCAAGAGCCCCTCCAGATCACAGGGACCCTACTCTTTCGACAACTGTTTGTTTTGGAGGGGTGGGAGGCCAGATAAGGCTCTATTGAGCAGGGATGGAGTAAGCCATGCAGGAGCCAAAGGAAATGCGCCATACTCCATGAGCCACTAACCATGCCCACACCTTTCCACATTTGTAGTCAATCCAAGGAATGCCTTGTCTGACCCAACACAATCCTTTTATCTATTGGGAAAAAGAAGGTTCACCTTCTAGGTCAAATATTGTCAGGGGTGTTGTGACTAGGAGCAGAGTAGTCACCCTAGTTATATCCTGCTTTGTTGCCTGTTTGTTTTCGTCTCTAGCGAAGAAATCGCTCTAGCTATAGGGAACATTCCATCTAGATATTCCTCATATCTGGATGTATTTAACACCAATACAGCCGATTCCTTGCCCCCTCATTGGAGTTACCATTGTAGGATAGATTTGATACAGGTCCTTTTATTCTTTATGGACGAACATACACTGTCACAGACAAGGAGAATGTGCAAATGCAATAATGCATCCATGATAACTTCAAACATTCATTCACCTCTACTGTAGGCATGCCTATACTTTTTATTCCTGAAATGAATGTGAAACTATAGCTCTGTACAGGTACAGATAATGTAATGCTACAACCATCAAAAATGTTTCCCCATACATCGGAGGCAAGCTCTACAGGACCAAGTAAAGACACCCAGTATATACAGTCAACTTGATCTTAAAGATGTCTATAATTTTGTTAACATTGCCCCAAAAAATGACTGTAAGATGGCATTCTACAATGTTTTTTATTTTTATTTTGTTTTTATGTGCGAACAACAAGGAAGAGCTCAAATGCGCACCCACAATGATTATACAAACACAGGCTTATCCCTGTGCAGATGCAGTCTCTCTGCAATAAGGTCCAAGGCATAGTACTTTGCCCAGTTTCCCAAGACTTTGACAAATTTACGTGGGCACCCCTCTACTTTTATAAGTGTTCTTTTCTGCAGCCCTGTACATGTCCATACTGCCTTCCATTCCTGCAGGGTCAGTATCTCCATGACACCCCAGTGCTTGGCCACATCGCTCTTGGCTTCGCCACCAAGACTCCCAAGTTGCAAAAAAAGAGCATGGCTCACAGGATGTCTACATCCGTCAGTACACCAAGGAGAACATACTTGGGCTCTAGTGGAATGTCAGCCTCCATGATGTTGCGGAGTTCCCGCACGACCTTCACCCAATAGTAGTGTATGGCTGTCAGCCCCAGAATGTGTGCACAAACATTTCTCTAGCCCTATTACACCGCAAACAGCCTGGAGACATTGCCCTCCCCATTTTGTGCATGCCATTTCGGTCATAGCAGAGCCTATGTAGAATTTTAAACTGTATAAGCTGCAGTCTGGATTTAATAGCCACCTCTTGTAGATGTGTCAGGGTGATATCCCAGTCTGTGTCATTTGTCTTGCCCACATCTCTCTTCCACGTTTCTCTTAACTTAATTAGTTTGTCAGGCATATGACTATTGAGCATTTTGTAGGTGAGGTAGACCGCCATGTTCTCTTCTCTCCCATAAGTACCCTACACTTTTGGGGGTAATTCAATTGCCTCCTGTCCCTCATCCTGCCATGCGTGTTATAGCAGTGTGTATTTTAGGTATTGATACGTGTTCAGCTGGTACTCCCTCTGAAGAGAGAGATAGGGCATAGGGTCTCCATCTTCTAGAAGGTCACCAATCTAGGAAATCCCTATCATGTCCCAGGCTCTGAAGCCCTTAAGTTTCCCCAACTCCCTCATCATCGCCCCTTCCCATAGAGGTGTTTCTCTGGTCACTCTATTTGCCCACCCTAAACATCTGGTCGCCCAAGCCTCTAGTGCCAACTGAGGAGCCGGTAGTAGATGTCTAAACCCCTTATCCCCCATAAATATGATGTAAATGGGACTTTGTCAACAACTGAGTCTATTCCAATCTATACATCAAATGTTCCTGAGGCACTTGTTTATGATGAACAATTGGGCCACCCAATAATATGCTTGTATATCAGGGAGGACGATCTCACCATTGTAGGGATTGCGTTGCAACATCTTGAATACTATTCTGGGGTAACCTTTGTTCCACAGCAGATTTTGGAGCGCCCCATCTATTTCAGTGATAAGCTCACCAGAGATTCCATATTATGGTGGTCATTCCGACCTAGGCGGGCGGCGGTTGCCGCCCGCCCGTCGGAATCCGCCTGAATAACGCCCCGCGGTCAATAGACCGCGAGGGGTATTCTGACTTTCCCGCTGGGCCGGCGGGCGATCTGATTCAGATCGCCCGCCGGCCCAGCGGGAAAGCGCCTTCCACAAGGAAGCCGGCTCGGAATCGAGCCGGCGGAGTGGAAGGCGTGCGACGGGTGCAGCAGCACCCGTCGCGCTTTTCAGTGTCTGCATCGCAGACACTGAAAAGCCTAGTTGGGCCCTGTTAGGGGGCCCCTGCCGTGCCCATGCCATGGGCATGGGCACGGCAGGGGCCCCCAGGGGCCCCGCGACCCCCCCTACCGCCATCCTGTTCATGGCGGCTTTCCCGCCATGAACAGGATGGCGGTAGGGGGGGTCAGAATCCCCTCGGCGGCGCAGCGAGCTGCGCCGCCTTGGAGGATTCTATGGGTCAGTGGAAAACCGGCGGGAGACCGCCGGTTTTCCCGTTCTGACCGCGGCCAAAGCGCCGCGGTCAGAATGACCAAGGGAGCACCGCCGGCCTGTCGGCGGTGCTCCCGCCCCCGTTGGCCCTGGCGGTAGAGAACCGCCAGGGTCAGAATGAGGGCCTATGTGTTCTGAAGGACACATAGGAGTTTTGGCAGAGTAATCATTTTAAAAATAGCTACTCTCCCCAGAATTGTCAAAGTGTCAGTGCTCTGCTTCTCCTCCTAAAGTTCACCACCACTTGCCCCAAGTTTCTGTAAAGGCACCTCTCCTTCTGGGGAGTCATATACATTCTGAGGTATTGAAACCTTCCATCTCTGTAGCCTCCCAGGCAGGCTAAGAGGGTCAAGGGAAACATATGGGTGACATAGCACTCATTTTCCCTAAATTTATGCTGTACAAGGAGTGGGTGCTGTAAACCTCAAAGACCTGGAAGACGACCGGGATAATTTTAACAGGCTTGGTAATGTATAGGAGGATATCATTGCATAGAGTGAAATCAAATCTCTTCTTCTTTTTTAGCTTCAGATACCCGGAGCACCCAGATCTCAGGCTGATCTCGGACTTTGCAGGCTAATGGCTCTATGGTGAGGGTGAAGAGGAGAGGGGACATCCCTGCCTGTCCCCCCTCTCCTTTGGCAACACTGGCCCTCAATGCCACCTTTGCAGCTTGGTATAGCAACACTATCCATGTTATATATTTGAGGCCAAAGTGAAAATACTTCAGCGTTTGCTGAAGGAAGGGCCAGTGTATGGTATCAAAGGTCTTCTCCTCATCTACGGAAAGGAACACGTGTGGCTCCTGCCAATGACGCACCTCCACCGTCCAACTGTGGACCCTACATAGTTTGAGCTTGGTGGACATACTAGGCATAATGCCTTATTGATCTCTATTTATTAGTAGAACTATGACCCTGAGGAGCCTGGTGGCTAGTACTTTGGTCAAACTCTTGGTGCCAAAGTTCAGCAATGAAATCGGGTGATATGACTCACAGCTAGCTTCAGGTTTACTTTTTTTTATGTATCATCGCTATAGTGGCACACTGCAGGTCAGGTGGTAGTGCACACCTATCTTTAGCCTCAAGCAATAGATTTAAGATGTATGGGCCCAGAAGCCCAGCATATCTCTTAAAGAACTCAGCTGGAATTCTATAAGGTCTGAGGATTTTTCCCCGATTTTAGTTTCCCAATGGCTGCCTGTGCCTGAAGGAGTGTGATATCTCCTTCAAGGGCCGTACAACTCTCTATTCAGAGTATCTGGGTGTCTACTGAGTCAAGGTACCCTCTAATCCGCCGGTGTCTGACAATGGATGTGTCCTGTAGAAGGCATCATAGTACCTGGCAAATTCCTCTGCCATGCTCCTGTCGGGCGTGTGCGTCACTCCAGACCGATTTACACTACACCTCTTCCAGCAGGCTTCGACCTTTCTCCTTCTCAACCATGCCAAAAATGTGCCTGTTTTATCCCTTGTTTTGTACAGTCTGTGATGAGTAGCCATCATGTGGTTCACAGCATCCCTCTGTGGCTGACTGCTGTATTCTGTACTCAGCACTTCAATCCTCCTAATGACCTGTGGGTCTTTCAGAGCCCCAGGAGTCTCCTCCAGGTGGATCAACTGGTACTGGATGTCCTCTATTTCCTCACTAGTTTGTTCTTTCTTTTGCACATTATGTTTGTGCCATGTCCTTAAGGACCACTTTGTAGGACTCCTAGAGAACCTTAGTAGAGTACACTGACCCTTTGTTTTCATTAAAGTATAGCTCAAGGGGCATAACTAGGAAGGCTGCCCAGTAGGAGCGCTCTATCGGAGCTCCACCACCAGCCATAGTTCGAGACCAGACCAGACAAGGCCAGTTAAGTGTGCAGCGGTGCCCCATATGACCCCAGGAGCCCTAGCGTTCAGCCGGGGACTGCGGAGACAGTGGCGCACTCTGAGGTACTGTGGCCCTATTGAATGGCCGGGAAGAAGGCCACGTGGTGGGACACGGCGGAGCGGAGTTGGTGCAGGGGAAAGAGTGATGCCTGGTGGGGAAAAAATTAAGAAGAGAAGGTAGGAGCCTGCCCCTCTGCCACTGGGCTGCCAGGCAGATGGGCATTGATGAACGACGGGCCTTGACGCCGCCCTAATAGCCACCAGCACTGTCCGTGTGAGGCCACATGGTCAGGGTGCCAGACTGTGAACGAAGGCTTGAGCTGTGAAGTGACAAGCGAGGACAAGCGAGTAGCTGTGGGCAAAGAGACGCCCAGTGCAGAGGCAATGGCGGGGGCAAGTGGTGAGACCACCACTGCCATTACATCGCTGGGTGCGGCCGTCCGGCACCTGCCGCTTTCCGAATGACCCCAACCAGCTTATGTGTGTTGAAGAGCCGTGGACCTGGAAAGCCACACTAAGACCCAACGGTTGAGAGAAGGCTGGTGTCGATGGAGCTGGAGCCCAGGTAGAGCTGAGCACTGAAGGGGCCTGTGAAACTGACTGTGACAGCATTGATCCATCCGAGAGGTGAGAAGTCAGCTGAAGCTGCCACGGGCATCCCGCATGCCTGGGGCCTGCCAGCTGATGCACTGCATGTCTGGCACTTGGGCGGGATGTCGCATTCTGGATACTGCACACGGCCTGGACATCCCACACACCAGAAGACCAGAGAAAGCATTGAAGGCACTGACGCAGATGGACTCTCATTTGATGGCTGGCTAACTGAGGCCACACCCAGGAAGCTGAAATCCAGACAGGGACAATAGCAACAGGGTAGCTCCCTCCTACACAGTGACCATCAGGGTCGGCTATATGACTACCTCACCATTACTGCTCCACTGATCAATTGTGATGGCTTCTCAGAGATAGAACATGAAGGAGGGCTCCCTCAAGGACCTCTTTAATAAGACCCCTGCCAAGAAAACAAATACCCCTGAGGTCTCTGCAACGGAAGGGGAAGAGAGGGCAGAGCTGGGGCCACTGTAGGGCGGAGAGCTGACAATAATTAGAGCACTCATGGAGCAGCTTTTCAGCGCTCTTCATGAAGATTTCGCCACACTGAAACAGGAAATAGCAGCAGAAGTTAAGGACCTCAAGAGAGATGTTGCTGACCTGGGGCAACGTGTGGACACACTGGAACAGACGCACGACTTGCACAAGGAGGAACTGGATTGCCACTGGAGGGAGCTCCTTAATCTACAGGACAGGAACCAAGAACTGCAGTATCAACTAGAAGACTTGGAGAACAGATCGCATTGTTCTGACATTTGCATAATAGGACTGCCGACACAAGTGGTGACGGGCTCTGGAGGAGTTCATGGTCTGTCTCTTCCACTATATGGCCCGGCTCTGAAAGACCTGAGCACTGTGCTTGACCGAACACACAGAGCTGGTGGCACGGTCCGCTCCCCATGTCAGGTCCAGCACATACTTACCTGTTTGCACTACTACAAACAAAGAGAGGCCATATTGGTGGCCATCCATGACCAGACCACGATTGAGTTTGACGGCCACCGGATCGGCCTGTTTCAGGACTTACTGAAGCTGTAGCGTCGCAAAGCCATCCAACCTGTGATGGACTTCCTCAGAGAGAAAGGAATTAGATATAAATGGGGCCACCCCTTTTGCCTTCAATTTGTCTGGCAGAATGAAACACACAACATCTGCACGCTGAAAGATGCAGAGGGTCTGTCTGGAATGCCGTCGCATTTGGGAGATCAAGCTCAACAGCCACCATCACAGGCACAGCCGCCATGGGCTGACAGGGGACATCAAAAATCCACCACCCGAAGGAACAAATCACACAAACCCACAATGATGGAGAGACAAAATAAGAGGGCAGCACTGCTTAAAAGCTTGCACAGCTGTGATAGCGTGTCAGAGGCAGACTCAGACCAATAGTATTCCTCTTCAGAGCCCCATCGGCCTCCCCTCCCACCTAAAAGATGATAACTGATGGTCAGTCCAGACGGGCGGCCGTGATCTGGTGGAGGAAAAGGGGCAATGGACAGAGACACCCAGATAACGGAGCTCCGATCTTATTGAGCGGCGGATGACCGAACAATGGACAGATGAACTGGTTTGAACCCCCAGACTTTCCTGTTTCTTTTGTCAGGTGGGAAACACCGTTAATTGTTTACTCCGTGGTTACAGTTTTTTTTTCTACCCCCCTACATTGACCCTGATAAGCCTGCACCTCCCTTCATCGCCACCTATGGGTCCATCCAACAGGGTTCTCCAGCAATGGGCAAGACAAATGACACACAGCTTAGCGAACTTCAAATGTCTTCCCAATGGTAACCATACTTAGGTGGTCATTATGACCTTGTCCGTCCTGCACTGCCACGCCTGCAGTTGCGGTCAGACTGCTGACAGCGTGGCGGTGCAGGATTGCCAAATAATGATCTCCTCAGTGAACTGGCTGCATCACAGCCAGTTCACCGCCTGTACCGCCAGGTGGGTGGGACTGCCTGGCTGAAGGTTGAAAGCCTTCGACCCGGTGGTCCACCTATCACTGCCTGGGGTATAATGAGTATCCTTACCGCCAGGGATTCCATGGCGGCAGCTCCACAATGAAATCCCTGGTGGTAAGGATACTGGTGGCAGGCATACTAATTCCTATCGACACAACAGGACCCCCAACCCCGCCGTCCATGTAGGAGCCCCCGAACCCCCAACCCCATCAGAAACCCCCCACTCTCCCAAGAAACAAAGCTCCCCTCCCCTGGTCCCCATTCTGACCGCCCGACCCCCCTCACGGTACTGCCCCCCATCACCGCACTGACCACTCCCGCCCCCTGATACATGCAGACACACCACACTGTAATACATACATGCACACATCCACGCTCACTTATTCACACACACATGCACACATGCCATGACATCCCCCCACCCTCCACATACATGCACACATACATCCCCCACCCCCACATACAGGCATGCACACAAGCACACAGATACTTGCACACACACACAAACACACACAACACCCCCACCCCCTCCATTCACACACACAACCCCCATTCCTGCACACAACACTCAACACCCCCTGCCCTGTCAGACAATCACCTTACCTGGTGGTCACTGCGGTTGTCTGGGAAGGAACGAGGTCCATGGAGCTTACTCTGCCGCGAGTGCTCCGCCGACTCAACACCCCCACACCATCTACAATGTTGTAATATAGCAGGTGGTGTTGTGGTGATGTGGCAGTAGCGACGGAGCAAGGCTCCACAAGACCGCCAACCGCCAGTATGGCTGCTGGTGCCTTACCCGCCAAATAGTGGCGGAAAGCGGCCAGCACATATAATATGGCATTCTGAAGACTGCCAACACTGGCAGTCATTTGGCGGGCGTGACTATGAAATAGACCACTGAAGTCATAATGAAGGCCTTAGTCGTAATGTACGGAGACTTAATGCCCCTGTGAAGAGATAGGCCCTCCTCTCGCTGCTCTAAGACACGAAGAGTGACATATGTCTACTACAGGAAAGTCATTTGCTACAGTCAGACTGGAAAAGGCTGAAGCCATGCTGGTTTGATCGTCAATATCACTCGTCGGGTCCTGAGCAGCAGACAGGAGCGGCAATCATACTGGTCACAAATTTCCCATGGAGGGCAATTTGCATACAGGCAGATACCTGGGAGGCTTCTCTCTCTACACATTGACATATGATGGTGTAAGATGATGATGGCAAATGGTTATGGGCCGAATGAACACCAGGTATGCTTCCTGAAAGACGCATTGGGGAAGATCCTAACAACATCAGATGAGGACGTAGTGGTAGGTGAGGATTTTTAAATCGTCCCGGAACCCCAATTGGATATATCTACCAGAATGGTCAGACAGGGGCCTTCTCAAAGGGTTTTTGGGGGTGAATCGAGGGTGCGGGACTAGCTGACGTTTGGCACCTGCAACACCAGGTGGACAGAACCTACTCCTTCTCAGCAGCTCACCGAACTTATGCACGTATATACCTTTTCCTCACCACGCCACACATTACCAGCTTAGTTTCTTGCTCTGAGTTTGGGGTGGTGTCTATCTCAGACTCCCCCCTCACCTTTTTTCTCACCCTTCCTTCCTACATCCCAAACAGACAACACAGGTGTCTTAACAGAGGACTTCTTGCATACGAGTATATCATGGCGGACATTAGGGATACAATAGGTCACCTTCTCACTTTGAATGATACACCAACAACCAGCATCACAACTCTATGGGAAACCCTTACGGGCGTCATCAGAGGCCAATTTATAGTGATAGCAGCAAGACTGAATGTCACCCGTGGTAACAAATGTCAACAATTAGAAGACACCATAAAGGCTCTGGAGGTGGCACATAGACGTACTGGGTCAATAGCAGTAAGAAGGCAACTCACCACACACCGCAAACAATTATGGGCCTTGGATGAGGACAAGGTGGAGTATGCCCTACTCTGGACAAAGCAAAAGTTTTAAGAAGGAGGAGACAAGGCAGGCTGTTTTCTGGCCCACCAAATCCACTCGCAGGCCATGAAACAATGGGTGGCAGACCTGAGGCTGCCTGATGGTACATTGACATGCCAAGAGGAGCTGATCCTTCAACAATTTGACTGGTTTTACACAGACTTGTATTCTGCAGAGAAGCTTGACTCTGAAGGCATGGAGGATTATCTGGACTCCACTCCCATGCCTCAGATCCCCCAGATGGCTATCGCTATCTAAGAGAGGGATATTTCGCCCACAGAAGTACTTACAACCATTCATCATCTTCAAACTGGGAAAACTCTGTGTTCAGGGTGGAGTTCTGTAAGACTTTTGGAGCTCAACTAGCCCCCATGCTGGCTCGGTGTATAACCCCTTGGGTACATCCCACTCCCTCCCCCCAACGATGAAACTAGGTATAGTGACAGTTATTCCCAAGCCGGGGAAGGACCCACAGTTGTGCTCCTCCTGCCTACCCATTACATTATTGAACGTAGATGCTAAGATATTCACAGGCATCCTAGTTCATAGGCTAAACCCTTGTATGCAGGATCTTTTAGATCCTGACCAAACCGGATTTATTCCCGAGCGGTCCTGTAGTGACAACACTAAGCGACTATACCATCTGCTGGACAAGGTTCACCATTCTAAAACTACAATCCTCCTCCTTTCTATTGACGTGGAGAAAGACTTTGACCATCTGCACTGGCAGTACCTCCACGTGGTCTGTAGGCATCTCATACTGGGTCCCAGGTTTCGCGTGTGGATCCTCTGCAATTATGAAAAGCCTAGAGTTATGTTTGTGGTGAATGGGGAACTGTCCCAGCAATTTACATTCTCAAGGGGCACCCGACAGGGATGCCCCTCTTGACATTATTATTTGCCTTATGTATGGAGCCCTCTGCTGAGCATATATTGAGGCATCCAGACATTTCTGGCATACCGATGGACGGCAGATCTCATAAATTGGCTCTTTATGCAGACTATGGCCCTCATTCTGACCTTGGCGGGCGGCGGAGGCCGCCCGCCAAAGTCCCGCCGTCAGATTACCGTTCCGCGGTCGAAAGACCGCGGCGGTAATTCTGACTTTCCCGCTGGGCTGGCGGGCGGTCGCCTTCAGACCGCCCGCCAGCCCAGCGGGAAAGAGGCTTCCACGATGAAGCCGGCTCGGAATCGAGCCGGCGGAGTGGAAGCTGTGCGACGGGTGCAGTTGCACCCGTCGCGTATTTCACTGTCTGCGCAGCAGACAGTGAAATACATGTAGGGGCCCTCTTACGGGGGCCCCTGCAATGCCCATGCCAGTGGCATGGGCACTGCAGGGGCCCCCAGTGCCCCGCGACCCCCCCTACCGCCATCCGGATCCCGGCGGTCCGACCGCCGGGATCTGGATGGCGGTAGGGGGGGTCGGAATCCCCGCGGCGGTGCAGCAAGCTGCGCCGCCGCGGAGGATTCAATGGGGCGGCGGTACACTGGCGGGACCCCGCCAGTGGTGCCGGTCCGACCGCGGCTTTACCGCCGCGGTCGGAATCCCCATTGGAGCACCGCCGGCCTGTCGGCCCTCCACCTGTCCTATCCTCAGTCCTCCCTTCCAATGGTGATGGCAGAGCTGACGGCTTTTGGTGGGGTGTCTGGTTTTAAAACCAATCTCACTAAATCGTCCATTTTGAATCTCTCTACAACAGAAGCTGAAAGGACCTCCTTGGAGGCTACCCTCTCCTTTTCGTGGGTCACGCAAGGGATTACATATATGGGCCTGTGCATATTTCCTACACTGGAGGCTACAGTAGAACACAATTCTAAGACAATCCTAAATACTGCATGCTCAGATTTGACGAGATGGAAGGCACATGGTCTCTCCTGGCTTGGCCAATTAGCTGGAGTTGAGGAGACACCACATTATTCAGACTTTGCCTTTGCAACCACCCCCAACCTATTAGACAAACCGCAAATTATTTTCTGGGAAAATATCTGGGATGGCAAAAGAGCTAGAATGGTGAAGGCTCAGGCCTACTTGTCACAGACCAAGGGAGGACTGGGGAGTCCCACACTTGCTGAGCTACTACCATGCAGCTCAGTTGCGTTATATGGTTGAATGAGCATGACCCCTCATGGAGAAGTATTGGTGCTTCATCGACCAAACTATGGCTGGTGTACATATCTGGAAAGTACCATGGCTGCCAAAGAAACACCGAGCACCAGGGGTTTATGCCTCCCCTATCCTGTGTGCTACACTGGGAGCATGGGATAAGGTACAGGTTAGGAAAGGCTGTCCACATCGATCTCCCCACAGACAGCACTCATTGGAAATCCGGACTTTCCAACTCCACACAGCGAACCCTCATTTGCAGTCTGGCAGGAATCAACTTGTAAGGGGAAAGGCAACCTCTTTGATGAGGAAGGGGTCATGGACTTTAATGGACTGCAAGAAGGATATGGTCTCCCAGCCTCCATTCATAGGCAATACCTGGTGGTCCACCACTGAGTGAACTCACCAGCGGTCCGCCCTCATGCGAGCAGACTCCACATGCAATTTGAACAATGGTTCCTAACCCATGAGATGTATCAGCCACTCCTGTGCAATATTTACACTTTTTTACTCACACCACCTGAACTGTCCAAAACATCAGCAAGGCGTAGATGAACGACAGAATGTGAACGCACATTCACAGACAGGGAATGGCAAGATGTCCTACACTGGGCACGAGTCACTGCGCATGCCATGAATACCAAAGAAATATTTAGAAAATAGCCCACTACATGTACTATACACCAGTGTGGATTGCTAAGTGGAGGGTAACTGGTGACGGCAAGTGTCGTCTTCAATGCGGGCGGGAAGGCATACTGACGCACATTTTGTGGCACTGCCTGAAAATTGCCTCCTTCTGGCAAACCATCCTCCAAGTGGAAGACAAAATATATAGCACTAACATACCACAGTTCCCTAGCTACGTGTATTGGGCCTCCCCAATTCCCAAACATACCCACTTCACACATCTAAGGGTCGGGCTATCACTCTGTCTCTGGGGGCAGATAAGCACCTACTACTTTCACAATGGGGTTCAGACGCCATTCCCACTCACACTGATTGGCTGCACAAACTATGGGGTCTTATGGGAATGGAAAAACTGACAGCAGCAGTGACTGGCCTGCTGCCCCTTTACGATAAAACCTGGGGCTCCTATATCCGATATATGTCAGACGAATTCAGGGAACTAACATGCTCATGATACCTATGCATCCTCCGACTAACAGGTACTGCTGGAGACCCCCTTAGTTACCCTGAATGATTTGCTTCCAATGAGAGACTCCCCTGCTTGAAATGTACATTTTTAAGTTCACCCATTGAGTGATGTAACTGTCACACTGAAAATGAAGGTGCTCCAGAGGTCCAAAAAGACCCAATGTGGCCGCTAAATGAGCCAGTGGTGTATCTCAGGAAGATCCCCCATTGGAACCAGAATGATTCAACTCTGGCACCGTGACGTCATTGAAAATTGGAATATGGAAAAGTCTGTTTCTAGGAGAATGACAGCTACCCTCCCAAGTGTTGATTGTTGTAGCTGAGGGGTGCATATACTTTTATGAGAGTAACATCCAGTCTCCCTCATAGCCCCGGAACCCCAGTGTATGTCACATTCTGGTCTATCCAAGTCCACAGCACCTGAAAAAGTGGGTTCCTCCTGATCAATACAGTCACCCCTCTGGAGCTTGAGATGAACCCCACTTGTGCTAAGCGTGTGTATACTCCCCAACCCAGGATGCAACATTGAGTCCCCAACAGGTGAGTCTCCTGGAGAAAAACTATATCCAGTTTTAGGTTACATATATAGCGTACCACCAAGTGTCGCTTAAATTTGTAAGCCAGCTCACTAACATTTCAGATCAATATTGAATAGTGAATGTCCTCTGAAACGCTAACCTGTGTTATTGCTACCTTGTGTGATAGTAGCTCAGAACTTGTCTACCCTTCTTCTGGCTGAGTTGTGTCAGGATATGTCCCCCCCCTCTAGTAACTTTAAAAAAAAACACTGAAAACCCCCAACTGTGACCCCCTAACCTCCTACCACGAGTGCAAAACCACATGTCGAAACACAACCGTTTTGCAAGCAAGGCCTGAGAGGTCTGTAGACCACCCCAGCCTCCCAAACCCAACAATTACTGCAACTTAGCAACCAAAGGTGAAAGTCCATAAGATCTCACCCACACCATATAGCACAGCATGGGGAGCAGTGTAGAAAAAGCATCTGGTAATGAGTCATCCCAATTGAGCAAACATTCCACCTCTGGGAGGCCACCCAGAAATTTCAAATGGTTCAAAAGTTTGATGAGTCTCTAGGCGCCCTGCCCACTGCTTCAGGATACATTATAGCACCATCTGTGCTCTGACCATGCCCTTCTTCTGGCTCATGCTGTGTGCCATCTCCTTTACCACCATCCAGTTGGATCCGATGCAGCCAATGTTGAGCGTCTCTGTCTGAATCAGACAAGCCGCCACCCCTGCCATGAGTATCTCCCAGCTTCTGCAGCCTCCATTTCCAGGCCCCTACCCCTAGTCTTCCTCCTTGTTACCATGTTTCAGAGTTCACAGTAGGACCCTAGGTCCACCTGCCAAGCTGTTCACTGGGTTCCTTCCTACTTTGTCCTCAGCAGGGGTCATTCCCCAAGCCACTGCCATGCCTCTTCTAGGGTAGAAAAGATGAAGACCTTGTACTGACACAGCACTTTCAGTTTTGCAGGACAGAGTAGCATATACTTAAATTGCAATGCACAGAGCTTAGCCTTTAATGTGTCATATGTGCTCCTTTGCTTCTGCACTTCCCTAGAGTGGTTTAGGAAAAGCATGATTGTGTATGTTTTGTATTTGATGACCCCCCCCCCACTTCTGTTCAGCCTCCCTTAGGATCACATTGTGGTTTTGAAAGTTCTGAAAGCATGCAATGACTACCCGAGGAGGAGCACTGGGGGAGGGGTTCCCATCAAGTTCGCTGTGTGCTCTTACTGGCACTCTTATTCAGGCTATTTTGTGTTCCCACAGCACATCTCTTCAGAGCTCACCATGTATGTCTGCCTCCCTCCTCTGAGACCCAACCGGCCCGTCTAGACCAGGCCCCATCACCAGCCTCCATGCCAGGCCTGGCTCAGATGGTGACCATTTTGGCACTGCTGCACTCTGCAACCCTATCCCAAGGTTCCACCTTAGGTCATTAGGGCTGGGTGGGCTCCGTGGGGTGCAAAATGGTTCTAGAGCAGAGCTCTGGGACGACAAATCTAGCCCGTCATCTTTCTTGCCAAACCCCCACATTCCATATTATTTAGCCACTTTGAATACCTGGTGATTCCTTTTGAGGTGCATAATGTTGGACTTCTTTTCAGCATTTTCTAAATGATGTATTCCACGCTATCCTGGAAGAGTTTGTAGTAATTGTTGTGGATGATATCCTGATTTTCTATCTAAATCCTCAAATACATGTGACTTCTGTGAAGACAGAAAGCCATGTAACAACTGAAATCCCATTATTTACATCTCAGACCTTCAAAATGCGAATATCACATTCACAAGATATTCTTTACGAGATACATTCTATCTCCTCTAGGAGTACATGTTAATCCAACCATGAAAAAAGTAGTTATTGATTGGCCTCGCCCCACCCATTTAGAAGTGGTGCAATGATTCTTGGGGCTTACCTCTTTCTATTGTTATTTGATAGAAGAAGAATTGCACCTAGTCCTCACACTAACACATCACCCACAAAAAGACCAACATTTAATTTGGGATCCTACCTACAGCTCCTATTTTATGACATCCAAATCCTGAAGAGCCCTTTATTGCTAGAACAGATGCTTTTCATGTAGCAATAGGAGCAATCTTAAGCCAATGGGATCCAGTAATTCCAAAGTTTTTCTCTCCAGCAACTGAACACAGTGGTGAAGAATTTCACTATATTTATGGAGGAACTTCTGACTGTGAAAGAAGCTTTCATGCAATGGGGATACTTATAAGGGGTCCCAGACATCCAAGCACAGTTTTACGTGAACCTAAGATCCTAGGAATGTTTTGACAACCACCAGAGCTTGCAATTAGAGGCAGATGTGTCACATATATTGGAGATTGAGAAATGTAGTATTTATGTTCCACTTTGTTAATGTCAGACACTAAAGTAATATATCAGGCAAGAGGTATATCTTGTTGTAATCAATAATGAAGCCTTGTGCTGTGGCTTTACTGTAATCCCAGAGGAGTTGGAGTTGTACAGGGGGACATTGACGCCTGAAGAATAAATCATGAGTGAATGTTATCATAAAAGAGGAAAAGTTTGTGTCTAAGAGTATAGGGTTGTTAAATTGTCATCGTTTGTAGAGCAGTTAAGGGAAGTTTAAATGAAAGTCTGCTATTATGGGTGTCATGTGTGACAATAAAATGGGTTCAATCAATGATTTCATTAAAGTATGAGATAGAGATTTCTAACTAATAAGTGGTCTAATCTGGTAAGGGATTTGTGAGCAGGAGAGATCAACATATATTCTCATGCAGAGGGATTGGCTAACCTCCATGAGTCAATCAGTGCTCTGTGAGAGATAAAGGAGCTAAACTGTGCATTTTATGTGGAATAAATTTAATGTGAGATTGTCGATTGAGAAATGGGTTGCATATTTGATTGCAGTCTCCAGCTAAAAGAAAATATTCATCAGTAAATTGAAGACATTTTTTCCCGAGATCAGACCAGAACACAACATCATTTTTGGGTTAGAGCAGAAATATTAAAGAGAGCAAAATGTAGTTTGTTATCAGATAATTTGGTACCAGTCCATCTACCACATGAGTCTGTTTCCTGTGAATGAATAGAAATTTCAAGACGTCTATTACGAAGAATAACAACACAGTATTTCTTGTCTAGGGTTTGGGAGACAAGTTCCTTACCAACCCAGGATCTTTTCAATTTCTGTGCTTCTGGGTCAGTACGTTGAGGTTCCTGGAGAAATACTAGATCTGATTTATATTTTGCCAAGTGGGAAAGAACTCTTTAACTCTTAAAAGGGTGATTTAAACCTCTGACATTCCAAATTATAAGTCTGAATGTGACTGCTTATACAAGAATAAACTGACCAACAGTGGGTATGAGATAACTGGGAAGGATAATGAAAAGGGAAAGTAGAGGTATATAAAGGAAAGGGGGTAAATGGGATGGGAAAGGCTAGTAATGGAATAAAAGGAAAGGGGAGATAGAAATATTCAGAGATAGGAATAAAAACAGAAGACAGCATAAACCATGGATGTGGTGACTGAGAGGTGGACCTGTAGGTGTTAAAACATCAGGGTAGGAATTGGCACATCACATCACAAGGATGACAGATTTGGAGCACAGTAGGAGGCTGGCCTGGTGTGTGGTGGGTACCTATGGTACTTACACCTTATACCAGGTCCAGGAATCCCTTATTACTGTAGTGTAGTCAGTGTGTAGAAGCCAGGCTCTCTAGGGGTAGCTGTGGATGAGCAGCCAAGGCTTATCTAGTAGACATGCAAAGCTCATGCAATACCACTGTAGTCACACTTAGTACTTACACACATGAAAGAAAACACTCAGACCCATATTTATACTTTTTTAGCACCACATTTGCGTAATTGTTTTGACGCAAAAGCGGCGCAAACTTGCAAAATACAATTGTATTTTGTAAGTTTGCACCGTTTTTGCTTCAAAAAGAGGTGCAAATGCGGCGCTAAAAAAGTACAAATATGGGCCTCAGTGTTACAAAAATAAAGGTACTTTATTTTAGTGACACAGATCTAAAAAATCCATAGAGGTTATACTCCTTTAGGAGGTAAGTAATACACAAATTATATACACTAGTATGCAGAAATAGGCAAAAAACTGTTAGAAAACAGTGCAATTAGTAAATATCACAATAGAGAGAAATTGCCCCAGAGGGAGCCCAGACCATATACTAAAAAAGTGAATGCAAAAGTCGGTTCCCCACCTAAGTGTGTAGAGGGGAGCTGGAAGTGCTAGGAAAGCCCAAAGGTAAGTACCACAACCCTGCCCAGCGACCAGGGAAGCAGAAGTAAATCACTGTAAATTCTCCAGAACACCAACTTAGAAGAAAATAAGAATAATGCAAAACCCAGAATAGAATGCAAGACACCAACAGTGGATTCCTGGACAAGAGGACCTGTGGAATAAGGGGACAATGTCCAAGAAGCACAGCACAATCCAGGATGGGCAGGAGTCCCTACCCACCAGACTGAAGGTGCAAGACGTGAGTCGATGGTGAAGGAGAGTCAGCACTGCACCCAAGAAGGCGAAGTTAAGCTCCTGGAGGATGCAGGTGATGTCCCACGCTGGAAGGAGGATTGCAGTTGGGTTTACATCTTCGGATTCTGCCAACAAGACTTGGCACATGCATAACTTGCAGTTACCGGAAAGTGAAGCTGCCGGGGACCAGGAAGTACCAGGTGGACTCTACCCAGGAGGGGGAGCCAGAGGGAGCCCTCAGAAACACAGAGAGCCCACAGAAGCCCAAGCAGCACCCACAGGAGCCCCACAGGAAGGGGACACGAATGTCAAGGAAGAGGCCCATGCAGCACTACGAGAAAATGCTCCCTTGCAGCTGGAGAACCACTCAGGGAGCTGTGCATCACAGGATGGAGAACTGGGGGCTGGAGCTTCAGGTTGCCTGAAGATCTCATGGAAAATATGCCAACAAGACTTGGCAGGGTACTGTCCTGCGTGGGCAGGCAAGGGCTTACCTCCACCCAAGTTGGACAGCTGGAAGAGTGGACCATTGGGACCACTTCTGTCTACCACTCGTGATGCAGCATTCACGCAGCTCAGCAGGAGAGGGGATCCAAGCAACTGGTTGTTACTCCAGTTGGAGCTTGCAGAAGTAGGGGAGTGAGGGAGATTCTTTCTTCCTTCTGATGCAGGCTGAAGACGGGCTGTCCTCAGAGGATGCACAACCAGGGAAATGTTGCAGTTGCTGGAAGGAGCCATGGATACAATGTTGGAGTAGGCAGCTTGCTTCTTTGTTGCAGCTTGTTGGGTACTGGAGAGTCCAGATGCAGTTTCTTCGGTCCGAATGTGAAGTGGAGGTTGCAGAGGAATCCCACTGGAGTCTTGCAATCCATATCTGAGGAACCATCCAAGAAAGAGACCCTAAACAGCCCTGAAAGGGGGATTGTTCACCTATCAGGAGGGGGCTCTAATGTCACCTGTTGGCACTGGCCACTTAGATGCTCCCAGAGTTCCCTGCCAACCTGGAATCCAAGATCGCAAAACCCAGGGACCCTCTGGAGAAGCTCTGAGCACCACCCCAGAGGTGGTGATGGACAGGGGAGTGGTCACATCACTTTCCTTTTTCCAGTTTCACCCCAGAGGAGGGCCTGGGGGTCCCTGAACCAGTGTAGACTAGTTTATACAAGGAGTGCACCATATATGCCCTTCAAAGCATTGCCAGTGGCTTGGGGAGGCTACCCTTTCCAAGCCTGTGACACCTATTTGAAAAGGGACAAGGTGTAACACCCTTCTCCCAAAGGAAATCCTTTGTTCTGCCTTCCTGGGCTTGAGATTCTCAAGAAACAGAAGGGCAGAAACCTCTCTGGGAGGTGGCAGCAGCTTGGGTTGCCTAGAAACCCTCAGACGGCTGTAATGGCAATACTGGGGGTACTCTAAGGAGCCCCCAGATGCATGGAATCATACAACTAATGCTGACAAAAGGATTGCATTGGGGTATGATTCCAACATGTTTGATCCCAAACATGCCTATGCTCGGAGTTACCATTATGTAGCTGGACATAGGTATTGACCTATGTCCAGTAAACACGTAACATGGCGTCCCCTTACTCACGAAGTCCAGGAAAATGGTCCTGGAGTTTATGGGGGCACATCTACTAGTGCAGGGGTGCCCTCACACACAGGTATTTTGCACCCTGCCCACAGGGCTGGAAGGTCTGCCGTAGGGGGTGACTTATAAGTGACCTGGTGCAGTGGAAAGTGGCAGTGAAAGGATGCTTGCACCTTTTCACGCAGGCTGCAATGGCAGTCCCACAGAACCCTTTGCATGAGCTCCCTATGGGCGGTAAAATATATGCTGCAGCCGATAGGGATCCCCTGGACCCCCAATGCCCTGGGTACCTAGGTACCATATACTATGGACTTATAATGGGGCACCAGAGTGCCAATTGTGGGATGGAATACAGAGTTTTGGGAGAGAGAGCATAATTAGCAGGATCCCAGTGAACACAGTCAAATACACTGACATCAGGCAGAAAAAGGGGTAACCATGCCAAGAAAGAGGGCACTCTCCTACAAGCACCATGCAGCACATGATGCAAATTACATTAGTGATGAGGTGATGACAGGATGAAATATACAACTCATCAGGGAGATATCCCAGCTTTTAGGCCAATGGTTCTTTGACATTAGATGGGATTAACTAGGAGCTGTTCATCAATAAAGAATCATCACAATTTCAAGTATTGTTTTCAGTCAATAATGAGAATTGATGTGAGTAATTTATCAGAGATTTCAAAAGCACATCTTTTCTGAGATCTAAATATGATATCATCAAAATCAATCATTAATCAATGATTTAAAACAAGCAATCAATATATCAGAATAGGTGCATTAATGCATTCCATGAAGTAAAGAATCTCTATTCTTAGATTTAGGATGGGGAGAAAGAGAAAAGGTATCAGTCAGAACCCATAATGACCTTCAAATAGAGAAGTTAATGCATACATCTTCAAAGTCAAATATCAGTGATCAATCAAAGCAGAACTTCCCATAAAGAGGTTCAAGAAACTCAGTAAAGTCTCAGTGCAGCATATATTTGGGCAAATGGCTGTAACGAAAGGAATGAGACCACCTGCTCTAGGAACACGCATCTTTATCGACATAGCAATCTAAGCCTTTTGCAACATGTTTCTTCTTCTTCCTCCAGTCAGCCAATCAACTTTTGATGTCTTTATAGGAACAGGAACACTTTGTTGTCTTCTATCAGGAATACAATAGTGCACAGACAGAAATGTTTACAAAAATAATTTTATCAACTACTTTTCATAAATCTACAAGGGTTCTTGTCATTTACTTTCCTTAAGAAAACTGCAATTTCATGTTATAGCTTTTACATTACCTCACTAAAACATAAGCTACTTATTCATTTTCTCTACTAGGCCTTTGTATGATTATGAACACTTTGCAGAGTTAAACTAAAATATTTGAATACAATTATTGTACTCTATGAAAAATAGCCATATTGTAAGGTCAAAACTAACTTCTTTTACATTTTCATCACTTTCTATACATGTCAGCTTGTCAGAAATTAAACAATTCACATTCTTAACCTTGTCAGTTTTGCAGAACATGCTACTTTAGCTTTTCAAACATAAAACATGTAAATGGGACATTGTTCTGCATTTCCTCAAATTCGAAAGCATTACTTTTCATCTACGGCATACATGTTAATTCTGCTCATTATTTATTAATTTTCAAAGTTTTGAAACACTCTATTGTGGGCCTGCAGCACTCATTGTGCCACCCAGTGAAGTAGACCTTTTAAAACATATCTCAATACTTCGACTGCAGCCTGTAGTGCAGTTTTAACCTGCTATCTCAAATGTTTCAAACTGGCAAAATAAACCTTTTATAGGGCCTGAACCTTTTTTCATAACGGCAGCATGCATTGTATTTAAAAAGGAGGATGTGTAGTTTTTCACTGTTGTAAGACCTAGCTCTCCCATCCACTACCACTAGATTACCTTAATACATTTAATAAGTGCTAACTTTAGACTGGGTTATGTACAAGATCATCATAAGACTGATTTAGCAGAAAATAAATCACATTTACTAATTTTATGAAAAGGCATCAACAAGTTCATTAAACGCAAATCACATCTAAATAAGGCAGCCTCAGCAATAGATGGCACCTGAGCGCTGCATATTTCCTAACACCGATCTTCTGATGGTGCTGGATACATTAATTTAATACTGCTCTCTAAACTTTTCTCAATACTGCTCTTGTGATGTTGCTTGATTCAGCTAGTCACTTGCAGTTCCATATATTTTTTTTTAACTTTCCTCAGCAATAAAATTCCTATCCCAGAGAATTAGAATAACTCATCAAAAGCATTACATGCGTTTTTCGGAAAGTGATCAAATCACGCTTCAGAAGTTACTTTTACACACTGGTGCTATCCAGCTTTCTGGTCCTGATGATGACCCTCCTGATTAATTTGACAGGGTGGAAGCTTTGACAAAAAGATACTAGTGGACTAAATAAAGGGCAATACCCCAGCACACTATGGTATCAGAAGAGTCATCAGGGCAAAAGCACAAATAAAGCACACAAATTAAGCTCATTGAGGGGAGTGCATAATAATGGGGCGTTTGCCCTGGTGACTTTTATGATACCGTAGTGTGCTGGGCTATAGCCCTTTATGAGACTGGCTTAACCTGTCCACATTGCCTTTCTACCTCCTACCAGCATTGTGCCCAATTTCTCTGTTGATTATTTTAAGTGCTACTTACCCTAAACACTCATATACCCATGCAGACTCATGCACTCACTCACAAACACACTCAAAAACTCATGTACTCATTCACCGATGCACTCAGAGACTCATGTACCCACTCACAGACTTAATCAGACACTCACACACCCACTCACAGACCCACTTAAACACTTATGCAATTATTCACAGACTCAAACAGCGACTCAGGCGCCCACTCATGCACCTACTCAGATACTCATGTCTCCACTCACAGACCAACTCAGAGACTTATGCACTCACTCACAGACCTACTCAGACAGTTATGCATCCAATCACAGACCCACTAAGACAATCATGTACCTAGTCATAGACCCACTCACAGACCTACTCAAAGTGCCAGGCATCCACTCACATATCCACTCAGAGACTCATGCACCTATTCCCACACTCACTCACAGACCCACTGAATTACTCATGCACACACTCACAGACCCACTCAGAGACTTATGCATGCAGGGTTGGGTGGTAATAGGGAGTTGGCTGCAGGGCAGGTCGTGTGGCCAATCCTCACAGTGCACGGCAGTAGACTGTGCTTGGCACGGGATTGGGTGGTTATAGGGGGTTGGCTGCAACCAGCCCCCACCATGCATGGCTGAAGGCTGCTCGTTGTGCGGGGTTGGATAGTTATAGCAGGTTGGCTGTAAGTTCAAACAAAGAAAAGGGATGGGAGGATTAATGGTCCAGTGTATGCCCTCCGGAGAACCTAATAATATAATATGATACACTGTTCCTTGTTTTCCTTGGAACAGTGTATCATATTATATTATTAGGTTGGCTGTAAGGCCAGGCCCTGCAACCAACCCCCTCCGCGAAGACCGTGCACGGCGGTGGTTGGATTAACGTATAGTAATTAAAATTACTTTATGTTAAAAAAACATCAAAGTTCACTGCAAAAAAAAAAACAAAGGGTATTGGTATTTTGTAGTTAGGAAATAGAGTTTAAAAAAATCACTTAAAAATCCAAAGGTTACAGGGACATTATAGTTAGAATCTGAATTTACTTGCACAAAACCATAGAAATTAGGTTAGCTCATAGTGTCCTGAGGTAACTATAACCTGTGCACTCGCCATGCACTGCTAATAACCAGACATTACATCACTTATGGCATATTTGATAACATCATTGATAATATCAGTATAACATTTGCACTAAAATTATGTTGGAGAAAACTGTGCATGGCGGGGGCATGAGTTATAGTTACTTTAGGGCACAAGTTATAGTTACAAGGGCTAACCAGAACTATCACAGCTGAATTTCTATGGTTTTGTGCGAGTAAATTCAGATCCTAACTATAACATGTATATAGATATATATATATATATAAATATATATTTACTTAAAAAACAAAGGTTACAGGGACATTATAATTAGGTTCTGAATTTACTCGTTCAAAAGCATAGAAATTCAGCAGTTATAATTAGACTTCCTTCAAGTAACTATAACTCACGCCCTAAAGTAACCATAACTCACTCCCTTGCCATGCACAGTTTTCTTATCAATATTTTTATTACAAAAACAAGATCTCATCAGTGATATAATATGTGAAGTAATTAGCTGTGCATGGCGAAGTTGGAAGTCATAGTTACCTTAGGGTGCGAGTTATAGTTACTTGAAGGAATTTCCATGGTTTTGTATGAGTAAATTCAGAACCTAACTATAACTTCCCTGTAACCTTTGTTTTCTATGGTTTCATTAACATAAAGTAATTTTAATTACTATACATTATTCCAAGGCAACCAGGCCTTGAAGTCAAGCCCTTATAACCACCCAACACCACACACACACATGGCCTTTGGCCGTGCACAGCTCAGGTTGGCCACAGGATTTGTCGCTGTCAGTGGTTCTGTGATTTAGTGTGTGGGTGTCTGAGTGGGTCTGAAAGTAGGTGTGTGAATCTATGAGTGGGTGCATGAGTGTCTGAGTTTTTGTGTGAGTGGGTGCATGAGTCTCTGAGTGCATGTATGAGTGATGAATTACTTTATGAATGTGTCTGTGATGCTTCTTTCAAATTTTTTCATATTTGCCAAAACTTTTCATTAATCTGTGAAAATTCACACATTTCCATAAATACCACACATGGAAACGCAATTCTTTTTAATACTCATAAGTTGCCCCCAAAATACATCTATGTCACACCCCTGGGATGAAAGTACCTGCACCCTAACCCCTTATGCAACTTTCAATTAGGATTTTCACCCCTAGGAACCGTGTCCTAAGAAATAAAATGACGACCTCAACTTTCTAGTCAGGTTGCGGTCAGCCAATTAAAGTGCTTCCTTTGGCACGCGCATGTGTAACAAATTTGAGAAAATTCACAAATTTCATAAATTACTCACAAAGACACCACGGCCAGAGACTTACAAATTTGGATTTCCCCTTAATTTCTCAAAAACTACTGAACTGATTTACACCAAGTACCCAAAAGATCAATCTGCGTACCGAAAGTTAACTTTCTGCAAAATTTGGTGCAATTCCGTTCCGTGGTTCAGGCTGTAGATGTGTCTCAAGGCCCTAAGGGAATTATTTAACTATAACTACGTAGTGGCGACCGCCAGTAGGTGATATATATGACCTACTGACAGCCTTCTGGTGGTTGCCACTAAGGAGTTATACTTAAGACCATGTCTCCATAGAAAAACCATTTTTTTACTTGTCTATATGATTAGCGCCATTTGATGAATCTTCACAATTATTTTTTTTTTAAAGTGTGCCACGGGTATTTGTTGTGCACAAAAGGTTTCTGGGTAATCCATTGAGCATGGGGCCATGAAAAAGGGGGGGATTAAAAAAAAGGGAATTTCCCATGTTAATTTCCAGTTTTGAACACGACAACAGCCTGAACTACTGGATGAAATTACACCAAATTTGGCAGAAAGCTTGATTTTGTTCTGCAAATTGTGCTTTTTGTTTGTTGGTGTAAATACGTTCAGTAGTTTTCAAGATATTAAAGGGAGAATACATTTGTATTCCTAGGGCCATGGCTCTGTTGCATCGATTTTACAGCATTTGCGGCATACTGGTGAATATGCACACCTCAGGTAATGCTGTGATTGGCTAGCCACAACCTGACCAGAAAATTGCAGCCATGTTTATAGGTTACGGGGCAAAGTTCCTCGGGGCAGAAAAGTAAAACTAAAAAGAGGTATAAGGGGTCAGGGTGCAGGTACCCTCACCACATGAGTTGTGATGTAGGGGTGTTTGATGGTGAAATTATGAGTTTCAAATTATTTTTTTCACAATTTGAAATATTCACGAATACGTCACAATGCTCAGCATGGCCGAAATATACAGTCAAAACAAATTTGTGAATAACGGCAATTTTTTTTTTTAAGACATTCACAAACTCATTCATACACTGAATCATTCACTCATAGAAGCACTCAGACACTCATGCACCCACTCACAGACCCACTCAGAAAGTCATACACCCACTTTTAGATCTACTCAGACACTCACGCGCCTACTCACAGACCCACTCAAACATTCATGCACCCACTCAGAGACCCACTCAGACCCTCATGCACCCACTCACAGACCCACCCAGACACTCACACACCCTTTCACAGAGCCACTGAGGCCCTCACGCACCAACTGACTCCGTCAATCACTCAAGACCCACTTAGACACTTATGCACCCACTCACGAACCCACTCAGCCACAGACCCACTCAAAGACACACTCACAGACCCACTCAGAATCTCACACACCCACTAACAGACCAAGAAAGACACTCCCACTTGCAGATACACTCACACCCACTCTTATACCCAGAGACACTATCCCACACCTCTCACACCCAGACCATTTGCGATATTCTCTAAAATGTTGAAAGGCTCAGTATGGCCCCCATGTAAGGTCACGACAAATCCATGAACACTGAATTTTTTTTTTTAAAAAGCACATACAGACTCACTCAAACACTGAATCATTCACTCATTGAAGCACTCAGACACTCATGCACCCATTCACAGACCCACTCAGAGAGTCATACACCCAATTTCAGACCCACTTTCAGACCCACTCAGACATTCATGCACCCACTCACAAATTCATGCACCCACTCACAAATCCACACATTCATGCACCCACTCAGAGACCAACTCAGACCCTCACACACCCACTCACAGACCCACTCAGACACTCACACACCCATTCACAGACCCACTCAGGCCCTCACAGACCAACTCACACACCCACTCACACAATGAGGCACCCACTCACAGATGGACTCAGACTAACACACCCACTCGCAGACCCACTCAGACACTGGTGTACCCACTCACAGGCCCACTCAGACATCACAATTCCACTCACAGACCTACTCAGACCCTGAAGCACCACTCACAGACCCTTTCAGATACTGATTCACCCACTCACAGATCTACTCAAACACTGACACACCCACTCACAGACTCACTCACAGACTCATGTGCCCACTCACAGACCCCACTCAGACACTGATGCACCCAATCACAGACCCACTCTGACACTGATTCACCCACTCAACGACCCACTCAGATCCTCATGCACACACTCACAGACCCACTCAGACACCGACACACCCACTCACAGACCACTCAGACACACGTGTACCCTTTCCCAGACCCACTCAGACACTCACATACCCAACCACCTACTCAGAGAGTCATACACCCACTTTCAGACCCACTCAGACACTCGTGCACCCACTCACAGACTCACTCAAACATTCACACACCCACTTAGAGACCCACTCAAACCCTCACGCACCCACTTACAGACCTTCTCAGGCCCTCAGGCACCCACTCACAAACTGACTTGCACAATGATGCACCCACTCACAGATCCACTCAGACACTAACACACCCACTCAAAGACCCACTCAGACATCACACATCCGCTCACAGACCTACTCAGATCCTCAAGCACCCACTCACAGACCCATTCAGATGCTGATGCACCTGCTCACAGATGCACTCAGACACGGACGCACCCACTCACAGACTCACTCAGAGACTCATGCACCCACTCACATACCCACTCAGACACTGACACACCCACTCACAGACCCACTCAGACACAGAGTCACCCATTCACAGACCCACTCAAACGCTGATGCACCAACTCACAGACCCACTCAGACATTGACACACCCACTCACAAACCACTTAGACAGTCACACATTCATTCACAGACCCACACAGATATTGACACACCCACTCACAGACCACTCAGACACTCATGCACCCTTTCACAGACCCACTCAGACACTCACACACCCACTCAGACACTTGTGCACGCACTCACAGACCTACTCAGAGACTCATGTACCCACTCAGAGACCCACTCACAGACTCACACACCAACTCATAGATGACTCAGACACCCACGCACCCACTCACAGACCCACTCAGGGACCCACTCAGACTCTCACACACCCACCCACAGACCCACAAAGACATTCACACACACTCTCACACCAAGAGACACCCTCTCACACCTTCTCTCACACCCAGACCATTTGTGATATTCTCAAATATGTCGCAATGCTCAGCATGGCCCCAAAGTAACGTCAAGACAAATTCACGAATGCTGATAACATGTACAAAAAAACACTCACAGACTCTTCCATACACTGAATCATTCACTCATTGAATCATTCAGACACACATGCACTCATTCACAGACCCACTCAGAGACTCACACACCCACTCATAGATAACTCAGACACCCATGTATCCACTCACAGACTCACTCGAAGACTCACTCATAGACCCACCTAGACATTCCCATACCCACTTACAGACCCACTCAGACAGTCGCAGATCCACTGACAGACTGACTCAGACTCTCAGACATCCACCCAATGACCCATAAAGACACTTACACACCCACTCACGAAAACACTCACACCCAGACCATTTGTGATATTTTAGAATTTGTCGCAATGCTCAGCATGGCCTCAATGTAATGTCACGACAAATTCAAGATTAACACCAAAAAATGTTAAAAAAACATTCTCAGACTCATTCTTACACCGAATCATTCACTCATAGAAGCACTCAGACACTCATGCACCCACTCACAGACCCACTCAGAGAGTCATACACCCACTTTCAGACCCACTCAGACTATCACACACTCACTCACAGACTCAATCAAGCATTCACGCACCAAATCAGAGACCAACTCACACCCTCATGCACACACTCACAGATCCACTCAGACACTCACTCACAAACCCATTCAGGCCCTCATACACACACTCACACAATGATGCACCCACTCACAGATCCACTCAGACACTAACACACCCGCTCACAGACCCACTCAGACACTGATGCACCCAATCACAGACCCACTCTGACACTGATTCACCCACTCACAGACCCACTCAGATCCTCATGCACACACTCACAGACCCACTCAAACACTGACACACTCACACACAGACCACTGAGACACTCATGCACCCTTTCACAGACCCACTAAGACACTGACACACCCACTCAGACATTTGTGCATGCACTCACAGACCTACTCAGAGACTCATGCACCCACTGAAAGACCCACTCACAGACTCACACATTCATTCACAGACCAACTCAGAGACTCACACACCCACTCATAGATGACTCAGACACCCATGTACCCACTCACAGACCCACTCAGAGACTCACTCACTCACATACCCACTTATACAATCAGACACCCACTCACAGACCCACTCAGACATTCACAAACCCACTCAGGGACCCACTCAGACTCTCACACACCCACTCACAGACACACAAAGACATTCACAATCCCCACTCACAGAGACACTCACACCCACTCTAACATCTAGAAACACCCTCTCACACCTTCTCTCACACCCAGACCATTTGCGATATTCTCAAATACATTGCAATGCTCAGCATGGCCCCAATGTAACGTCAAGACAAATTCACGAATGCTGATAAAATGTAAAAAAAAACATTCACAGACGCTTTCATACACTGAATCATTCACTCATAGAATCATTCAGACACTCTTACTCATTCACTGACTCACTAAGAGAGTCATACACCCACTTTCAGACCCACTTAGACACTCATGCACGTACTCAGACACTCACTCAAACATTCACGCACCTACTTAGAGACCCACCCAGACCCACACACAGACCCACTGAGACATTCACACACCCACTCACAGGCCCACTCAGGCCCTCAGGCACCCACTCACACACCCACTTGCACAATGATGCACCCACTCACAGATCCACTTAGACACTAACACACCCACTCAAAGACCCGCTCAGACATCACACATCTGCTCACAGACGTACCCAGATCCTCAAGCACCCACTCACAGACGCATTCAAATGCTGATGAACCTGCTCACAGATTCACTCAGACACTGATGCACCCACTCACAGACCCACTCAGAGACTCATGCACCCACTCACAGACCCACTCAGACACTGATGCACCCACTCACCGACCCACTCAGAGACTCATGCACCAACTCACAGACCCACTCAGACACTGACACACCCACTCACAGACCACTCAGACAGTAACACATTCATTCACAGGCCCACTCAGAGACTCACACACCTGCTCATAGATAACTCAGACACCCGTGTATTCACTCACAGACTCACTCAGAGACTCACTCACAGGCCCACCTAGACACTCACACACCCACTCACAAACCCACTCAGACATTCAAGGACCCACTTACAGACAGACTCTCACACATCCACCCAACGACCCATAAAGACACTTACACACCCACTCACAGAGACACTCACACCCATACCATTTGTGATATTCTAGAATACGTCGGGATGCTCAGCATGGCCCCAATGTAACGTCACAACAAATTCACGAATAACACCAAAAAATGTTTAAAAAACATTCTCAGACTCATTCACTCATAGAAGCACTCAGACACTCATGCACCCACTCACAGACCCACTCAGAGAGTCATACACCCACTTTCAGACCCACTCAGACTATAAAACACCCACTCACAGACTCACACAAGCATTCACATACCAAATCAGAGACCCACTCAGACCCTCATGTACCCACTCACAGACCCACACAGGCTCTCACACACCCACTCACACCCACTCACACAATGATGCACCCAGTCACAGATCCACTCAGACACTAATACACCCACTCACAGACCAACTCAGACACTGACACACCCACTCAGAGACCCACTCAGACACTGACACACCATCTCACAGACTCACTCAGACACTGACACACCCACTCAGAGACCACTCAGACACTCATGCACCCACTCAGAGACCCACTCAGACACTCACACACCCACTCACACACCTACTCACACACCACTCAAATACCCACTCAGACACTCATGCACCCACTCACACACCCACTCACACACTCAAGCACCCACTCAGAGACTCACACATTCGTTCACAGACCCACTCAGAGACTCTCGCACCTTCTCATAGATGACTCAGACACCCATGTACCCACTCACATACCCACTCAGAGACTTACTCACTCACAGACTCACTTAGACACTCACACACCCACTTACAGACCTACTCAGACATTTACAGACCCACTCAGACTCTCATGCACCCACTCACAGACCCACAAAGACACATACCCACTCACTGAGACACTTACACCCACTCTCACACCCACAGACACCGTCTCACACCTTCTCTTAGACCCAGACACTAGCACAACCTTTCCCTCCCACACCCAGACAGACACTCACAGCCACTCTCAGACCCAGAGACACCCTCTCACACCTATTCTCAAACCCAGAGAAACAGACCCTGAACCCAACTCCCGCCAAGCATGGGCAAAGGCTGTGAACGGCACGGGCTGTGTGGTTCAGTGGGTTGGCCACAGGCCCTGTGTCCATGGGGGTTGGCCAGGACCTGTGCCCACCCACGCTGTGCATGACCCTAATGAAATGATTTTATTATGATTTTTTCTGCTTCCCTGCTTCCTTTCAGAAGGGGGATGAATCTCCTCCGCCATAGCAGCGGGGCCACCCCCTGGATAGTCTATCTACTCTTAGGAAAATGTTTTCTGTGAAGCAATCAATGACATAAGGGAAAACATTGACTCTACCCTACTTGTGAACACATTCAACAAGCTTTATAAAGCAGCATTTTATTGATGTTCACGATTGCCTATCTAGATCCTTAGTGCAGTCACTCCGTGTTTTCTGCCATGCCTTAATACTATTTTCACTCGGGCTACTGTAATGTGCGAATTCACGTTGTACATTATGTTAAACTCCAAAACCGTGTATTGATTGCCTATAACCGACGTCCCAACAGTCCCTTGTCCTCCGTCCCGCACGCAAAATTAATGAGCAGAATTGCTTCTTGTGCCCTAGGTCTAGTTTGTATCTTGCTACTTCAGTCAGTGGCCTCTTCTCTACCATCTTGCACCGTCGACATGACTTTATCATCGCAGTGCCTTCATCATCCCCAGAAAAGACTACTGGCTTGGCTATCATAATCCAGCAAAATTCTGATTTATTAAGTAGGGAAAGCAGCGTGTATTTTAAATGATAAACTTAGATCTGACCTCTGGCTTGATATTCATGGTACAGTTTTAAAAGGTGGGTTATCTTTTGTGCCGTGTGCAAAATGTATGATATTATGTAAAATGCAAATCTGGCATTTAATGCTATATTTTAGAGGGAACACACAAGCGCTGCAAACAACAGTCACTCTATTCACTCACGTTGTTCCTGTGGTTCTGTGATAGGACTTTTACCCAAACATACGTAACATGGCTTAATGGTGTAATTTCGGGAATTGTAAATAGCAAGAGTAATGTAAAATTCCGGCGATTATGTGATTTTACCCCAGTGAAATTAACATTTCGCCGCAGCCTAGTTTTCCCTTCACTTTGAAAGATCCTAGGCTTTGGGGAGTGCATCGTTCGAGTTATTACACCAAGCTTTTGTGAGGATTAGGTAAAGTCATTTTTATGAATGGAGGGGTGTTATCCCGCATCCAGTGGTAATCCTCGTGAATCTAAAATATCCAACTACTCATAACTCCTTCGCCATGTACAAGAATCTGTCACCCTCACAGCATATACAAGAAACTGCATGTTATTCATGTTTTGTTTCTGCAATACTTTAGTTTGTACTCATAATATTTTCATTATCGACATGTTCACTATATTTGGTACGATACTTGTTTTCCGTTTGAAGGTGAATTGAAGGATCAATATGTCGTAGAAATAATATGGTTTATTTATATACACATTTTTTATTTAAGATATTTTTGATAGCTTTTCTTTTTCACTTGTGGTGTCACTTGGATTTAAAGAGTAATAGGGACCAATCGACTGGTATCTCTGAAATACATATAATAAAACGCAATCATGTCCTCGTGTATCAGCTTCTCCATGAGATAACTCCACAAGGAGGTAACATCACCATTGAAGGATTGAGTTGGATCTTTTAGATTATAGCAAAAGACTTTGGGGCAGAGTTATAAGAAACTGTCACATCAACAATGATGCGTCAGTTTACTTGCTCACCCCTACCCCACCTAACAACACCATGGGTGCGCCGTATTTATAAAACGGTGCACCATGGCGCACGTTAGACCAATAGAATCAACGTTTTTGATGCTATTGTGGTGCTTTGCTCTACTAGTGTTAAAAATGTGGACGCTAGTGGAGCAAAGTGCAAGGAGGCCCATAGGTTACTATGAATGTGTCATTTTAACACCTGCTCTGAGCAGGCATTAAAAATTACACAAAAAATGGTGCTCTGAAATCTTGTAGATTTCACTGGGCCATTTTTGTGGGCCTCCTATGGCCGGAACGCCTCCCTCGCATACATTATGCCTGGCGCAGACAAAATGTGGTGCAAGGGGGTGCGAAGTGATGCAATACATACAGTGCGCCACTTTGTATATCTGGTGTGGAAAAAATGGCTTCCTAACACCACATTAGCATAAAAAAAATGATGCTAATGTGGCACAGGGAGGCGCTAGGGGCTTGTAAATCTGCCCCTTTGTTTCTAACGAATTTGCACCTCTAGAGAGCTTCAATGTAGATTGGAGGTATGTTGGTTGTTGATGGTAAATGTTATTAAAGGTGAGGCAGGCAATCTTGAACTCAATTTGTGTCTCCAGGGGTAGCTTACAGCACTTACAAAGTTCTTTTAACACCTTAGAGGTGCTGTCATGCCTTTTAGAGACACACATTTTCTGGCCACAGACTGGAGCCATGAGTGGCAGGATTTTTTGGGTGCTCCAAGGACTAAGTAAGATGTCACCATAGCAGAATTCTGGAGATCACAGTGGCCAGTAATGAAGAACAGAAACTTGATTGATTCGTTTTAAAGAGGAAAGCCCAATTTTGGGTGATTTCACTGTGTGAATCTTGTGTGCTTTCATAGAGAGGATCAGGTTTATCCACATACCAAGAAATGTGAATTCTTGGGCAAGATTGAAAGAAAAACATGACATTTTGTGGATCTGTGACCCATTCCGAATGGACTTTTACGTGGTGTTATCAGGCAGAAATTAGGGCTTTCTGGGTTGAGTGTTGGAAGATTTGAGGACACCATCTTTGAATATTAAGTGGACTAGGCCTGAGGATTTTGGTGAAGGATGTGATTTTCATGCATAAGTGAGAATCAATGTATGGACTCACTTGACTTTCTCTGTTAATACCTAAAGCTCCATGTACAGACTGAACAACTTGGGTCTAGTATCAAGCACTCGGCCCATGACCATGTCAAGCTAAGATGCAGAGCAGTATCCTAGATTCCACCCCTTTATATTTGCAGTTGATGAGGAATTGGATGACGCAGCAAAACCCGAGGCTTTAATTCCCAGGCACATATTGAGGGTCTCAATGAGCCTTTGATAATAAATTATGTCAAAAACCACCGAGAGTCGAAGTAATATCAGAAAACATGTTTCATCTTTGTCAAATATGAAATAGATATCATCAGAACATTTGATGCTACCAGGGTGAGCGCTGTGACCTTTGCCGAATCTGTATTGATAAATGGATTTGATTTTTTTTTTTTTGTGAGTTGAGTCACAACATATTTTTTAAATTGCTTTCTTACGTCATGGGATATTGGATACTAGTTTGTAATTTGTAAGTAGGTTTGGTTCAGCTTACACATTTTTATTAGTACTAAGGGAAAACCCGTCCGGTATGAATGAGCTGATTCTAAGACTTTATGTTCTGGAGAGGAGTTGAAAGTAAGTTTTCATTAAAGAAGCTGTTCAATTGGGTTTTAGAGTATTGACAATGTTAAAAGGCTGTTCTTACAAGACTGGAGAAAGAAAATCACCATGTTTTGTTTTAGCATATTGTTTTATTAGATGAAAGACGAATTCCGATCCTCGTGGGGTTGGTATTTTTATGTGTTAACATATGAAATAAACATTGATGAACAAATATTGAAATGTCTTACTCTCTGTTTTGAATGTAAAAGGTATTTGTTCAATGCTGTGGTTCCTTATAACTTTAAAAGATGCTTTACGTTTGTTAATGGAGTTTGGATCATTTGTTAAGTAAGAGTGATTTTCAATACTAACTTCAAGTATTAATTGTTTACTTTACCTCTGTTACTGTTCTGAGCAACTTGTTTGTTCTCCATCTTTCATCCAGTTTTTAGTCGTTTCTTCCGAGATCTATTGGTTTAGTGTTCTTTTGGGCCTTTTTTCCCCCTTTAATCTGAGGAACTTTAAAGCAATGTCTAAGATGGATTTGTTGTTATGTGCACTGGTTGAATTGACGTCCAAGGTTAATTGAATGTTAAACATAGTTTAATTCATAGAAAGTGAGAGTTCAATGTTTGTAAGTGGGTGAAACAGTATGATTAAAAAAGGACAAGAAAGTGATCTGGCCAATCAAATTCTATTTTTATTTGGCTGATGATGTTAGATTTAGTACATATAATTAAGTTGTGTATTGTCACCTAGATATGAGTTAGACAGACTGAGAATAGTTTCAGGCTTTTTTCATTAATCTTATTTGTTAGACTTTTCATCCTTGGCGTGGTCTGCCCTAACATTTTGCCTCTGTTTCCCAGGTTTTTGATGTGTGCTGGGCTCTGTTTTTGTTACTCTGGGCACTTTACCACTGCTACCCAGTGCTAAAGTGCAAGTGCTCCTGCATAAAATGTGTATGTAATTGGCCTTCCATGATTGGCATATTTGATTTACTGGTAAGTCCCTAGTACAGTGCACCAGAGGTGCCCAGGGACTCTAAATAAAATGCTACTAGTGGGCCTGCAGCACTGGTTGTGCCACCCACATTAGTAGCCCTGTAAACATGGCTCAGACCTGCCCCTGCTGCCACTGTCTGTGAATGCAGATTTTAGCTGCCAATTCGATGTAGCAAGTGTACCCACTTGCCAGGCCTAAACCTTCCCTTTTCTTACATGTAACACACTCCTAAGGTAGGCCCTAGGTAGGCCCATGGACAAGGAGCAGTGTATGTTTAAGGTAGGACATATACTAATGTGTTTTATATGTCCTGACAGCGAAATACTACTACATGTGGTTTTCACTGTTGCAAGGCCTATCTCTCTCATAGTTTAACATGGGGTCTACCTTTAAAAATCATTAGTGCGTAGATTTTCTTTGGGAGCAGATAGACATGTGGAGTTTGGGGTCTCTAAGCTCACAATTTAACAATACATCTTTTAGAAAAGTTGGTTTTAAGATTGTGGCCCTCATTACAACATTGGCGGTAAAAGCTGCTTACTGCCGTGCAGAAGACCGCCAACACACAGCCGCGGCCGCGGAATTCCGCCACAGCTATTATGACCCACATTTTGGAATCCGCCAAAATTCAGACACCCACACAAGTCCACCACACCAAAGGTCAGTGATAAACTGGCGAAAACAAAACCTCCACTGTCACGCCAACAGAAATACGCCCACACTATCACGACACACGAATCCACGTGGCGGTCTTTCAATAGCGGTATTCCATTGGCGGTACACACTGCCGAGCTCAAAATACACACACTCTTACAAAACACAGCCACATTGGACAATTCCAAATACACACACCTGATACACATACACACACCACTCCCACACACGCATTACAATATAAAACACACACCCACATCACCCACAACCCCCCACGACCAAAAATACCGAAAGAAGGCCAGAGAGAGACAGCAAGAACATCAGCATCCACAGGCACACAACATCATCACCCACAGAACTTCCACGCACCTCACACAACACACCACTACATATCAGCACACTCATCACCACACGCTCCACCCCACACATCACCTACATCACCCCATGGCACGGCAAAGACACCCCAGGTTCTCGGAGGAGGAGCTCAGGGTCAGGGTGGAGGAAATCGTCCGGGTAGAGCCACAGCTATTCGGAGCACAGGTGCAGCACACCTCCATTGTAAGGAAGATGGAGCTATGGCGAAGAATAGTGGACAGGGTCAAAGGAGTGGGACAGCACCCAAGAAATCGGGAGGACATCAGGAAGAGGTGGAACGACCCACGGGGGAAGGTGCGTTCTGTGGTCTCAAGACACCACCAGGCAGTTCAGTGGACTGGTGGCGGACCCCCACCTCCTCACCCACAACTAACAACATGGGAGGAACAGGTCTTGGCGATTCTGCATCCTGAGGGCCTCGCAGGAGTAGGTGGAGGAATAGACTCTGGTAAGTCAAATCTTAACTATTACATCCCCCACCCTACCTGCATGCTATCACATACCCCACCCTCACCCTTACCCCCAGCACCCCAACTCCTCACATATGTCCCAACATCACAAACCACACATCCCAACACCAAGCCCTGCATGCAACAACAAAGCATGGACACCCCGCACTAAAGCATGCCCACTGCACATACCCATACAACCCCCGAAACCATCATCACACAAGGTCCCACACAGGAATGCAAGCACTGGGGTACACGGTCACCCACCCATTGCACACCATGACACACACCGATGTAATACCCATCCTTTTATACCCCTGCAGGACCCCTACCCAACGTCACCGGACAGGAGGGTCCACACATGTCCACACCACCAACAGAAGAGGCCCACAGTGATGACAGCACCTCTGTCCAACTGGATCTAGATGACCAGCGGGGAGCTCTGGACAGTCGGTTCCCCTCACCCAGTCACAGGCCACCACAGACCTTCCCCCCTCTGGAAACACCAGCACAGCACCCACCCAGCGGGCCCATACCTCCATCCCCAGGACACGTCAATCAGCTGTGTGTCCACCACTACAGGGAACCCAGGATAACCCACCACCGCAACAACAACAGGGACCTGGGGGCAGTGGCAGTGGGCACACAGTCCAGGGGATGGATGCCCAGGAACACAGGGGAACTGGGAGGGCTGCTGTGTGACAGGGGGCGGACAGGCCAAGGGAACCCACTATGCACGAGGCCCTCTCCTCCATCATGGGAGCCTACCACCACTCCCAGGAGACGATGGCAACGGTCATGGCCAAGTTTCAGGAGACCCAGCGCCTGCAGGAGGAACAGTATATGGGCTTCAGGGAGGAACTCAGAACCATCAGCTCCACCCTGGGCACCATCGTAGGGGTGCTGAAGGAAGTACTCAACACCAGGAGGGACACTGTGGCACTTCAAGGGGCCCCTGACACTAGCATGGACGATGAACTGCCCACCACCTCCGCTTGCGCTAGTGGACAGAAGGCACCACCACAAGACCACCACACCAGCACCTCACCCCCTGCAGATTGAGAACCACCCCGCAAATGGTCCTGAGATCCAGGAACAAGACAGAGCACGATGCCAAGACCCCCGCCAAGAAATGAGACCACCCTGATTGTCATCCTACTGTCCCATTTTGTCACCCTGTCCATACTTAAACTACCCCAGCTCCACTTCCTATGCCCATTTGGGCAATGCACCTGTGAGACTAATAGACTGGACTCTGCCATGGACATTCCTCCACCATCACCCCTCACCATTTCACTACCCCCTCCAATATTGAGCACTTAAATAAACACACTTAAAGCACAAAACAATCTGGAGTCTGTCTGTGATTTAGAAATAGTGGATTAGCAATTACAGTGACAAAATGCTCTTTCAATTGAAATGTCAACATACCTATGTCACACAGCTCTAGTCCATGTGGAATCTAAGCAGATGTCACACAGTGGGACCCACATCTGTGAAATCGTAAGGGAAAGTGACAACTCAGTGACCATACACTGGGTGAAAACGACAGACAGTAGAGAGGTAGCAGTGTTAAAGTACATGTAGTAGGCAGGTCTGTACTCTTACCTGTGTCTCACAAGAAATATTGCTGGATCACTGAGTCCCTGTTGTTCATGTCTTCTTCCTCTGCTTCCTCATCTTCACTGTCCACAGGCTCCACAGCTGCCACAACACCGTCATTTGGACCATCCTCCTGCAGAAAAGGCACCTGTCGTCGCAAAGCCAAGTTGTGAAGCATACAGCAGGCCACGATGATCTGGCACAACTTCTTTGGTGAGTAGAATAGGGATCCACCTGTCATATGGAGGCACCTGAACCTGGCCTTCAGGAGGCCGAAGGTCCGCTCGATCACCCTCCTAGTTCGCCCATGGGCCTCATTGTAGCGTTCCTCAGCCCTTGTCCTGGGATTCCTCACTGGGGTCAGTAGCCATGACAGGTTGGGGTAAGAAGAGTCACCTGCAAATGGTGAGGGACAACTGTTAGACACGCACTAACCTGGAGGGATATCCCCAGACCCAGACAACCATTCCCACTGACTTGCTTCCAGGTGCTCACCTAATAGCCACACACGGTGCCTCTGGAGTTGACCCATCACATAAGGGATGCTGCTATTCCGCAGGATGTAAGCGTCATGCACTGAGCCAGGGAACATGGCATTCACATGGGAGATGTACTGGTCTGCCAAACATACCATCTGTACATTCATCGAATGATAACTCTTCCGGTTTCTGAACACCTGTTCACTCCTGTGGGTGGGGAACAAAGCCACATGGGTCCCATCAATGGCACCTATGATGTTGGGGATGTGTCCCAGGGCATAGAAATCACCTTTCACTGTAGGCAAATCCTCCACCTGAGGAAAAACGATGTAGCTCCGCATGTGTTTCAGAAGGGCAGACAACACTCTGGACAATACATTGGAAAACATAGGCTGGGACATCCCTGATGCTATGGCCACTGCTGTTTGAAAAGACCCACTTGCAAGGAAATGGAGCACTGACAGCACCTGCACTTGAGGGGGGATTCCTGTGGGATGGCGGATTGCTGACATCAGGTCTGCCTTCAACTGGGTACACAGTTCCTGGATTGTGGCACGGTCAAGCCTGTATGTGATAATCACATGTCGCTCCTCCATTGTCAACAGGTCCACCAACGGTCGGTACACCGGAGGATGCCGCCATCTCCTCACATGTCCCAGCGGACGGTGCCTATGAAGGACAACAGCGAGCACAGAGTCAAACAACTCAGAGGTACATACCCACAGTTTACACAGAACAGCAATCATACACAAAAGGTGGCCTGTATGTGTGTTGAGTCTAGGCTAAGGTATGTGTGACGCAGTTGAAAATGAAGCCATGTGGGCCCCTGAAATGGCAGCTGCCTGACCTCTAAAGTGTGACAATGGGATGTGAGGTAACTGCGCTGGCGTTGTACAATGTCGCGGTAGGCGGTCGAAGACCGCGGCGCAATGCTGCATTGGTTAACATTGGACCTTATGGGTCCCAGGAGCCAATGACGATGTACGCCGGCGGTGACGGTACGCACCACCGTGGACGTGACCGCCATTTTCTATCTGTTCAATCACTCGATACCTGATCTTCGACAGGAGAGGACCTACACTGCAAGTGCTGCTGTGACCTCGGTCTGAAAGATACAATGGCTAGAGTGTCTGGGGAAAGGGCCCCTGCCTTCACATCGGAGGAGTTGGAGAAGCTCGTGGATGGGGTCCTCCCCCAGTACACGCTACTCTACGGTCCTCCAGACAAACAGGTAAGTACACAGGGAGCATGTTGTATGGGCTATGCCTGTGTGGAGAGGGCTGGATGTAAGAAGGAAGGGGGGAGAGTGCTGCATGCATAAAATACGGTGAATGCATGTGCCACATGGCAAGGGTAGGGATGGGGGGCCAATCACTTTGACGGTGCAGTTGGTAATAACTACTCTTTTTCCCCTGTACATTTCATGTAGGTCAGCACCCACCAGAAAAATGATATTTGGCGTGCCATCACCAAGGATGTCTGGACCCTGGGGGTCTACCACAGACGGAGCACTCACTGCCGGAAAAGATGGGAGGACATTCGCTGCTGGAGCAAGAAGACGGCAGAGGCTCAGCTGGGGATGGCCTCCCAACGTGGGAGGGGTGCCCGTCGCACCATGACCCCCCTGATGTTCAGGATCCTGGCGGTGGCCTACCCGAAGTTGGATGGGCGCTTGAGGGCATCACAGCAGCCACAAGGGGGTGAGTACACTCTCATTCTGCTGACTTTGCGCGCAGTGGAGGTGTCTGGGTGGGGGAGGTGGGCTGTGGGTTTCCCTAGACCAGGGCGAGTTCCGTAGGCAAGGCCCCTCCGTAAGGCAGGCCATGTGGCACCCCACCCCACCTCTGTAGAGTGCCAAGTACACCTAGTCATGCCCCTGTGTCATCTTTGTGTGCAGATGTCATCCATAGCCTTGTAGGCCATTTCCCAGGAATTGAACAGTGGAGCCCAAGAGCGCGGCGTAGTGCAAGGGGCTTGTGTGTCTGTCGTGTAGCGGTAATGCATGCACTCAACATGTCTTTCTTCTGCCTCCCCCCCCTTTTTGTGGTCTCACTGTTCTTGTGTGCATTAGCATCATCAGTCGGAGGAGCAGTGGCACCGGGGCTGCATCCCACATGGCCCTGGAGGTGAGACTACGAACTCAGAGTCCACCAGAGGGACGGAGAGCGAGGGGAGCTCCACGGCAGGGACAGGAGCTGACACCAGTGACACGGACTCATCCTCTGATGGGAGCTCCCTTGTGGTGGCGGCAACATCTGTCCCCCCGCATCTACAGGTACAGCCGCCACCCCCCGAGCAGCACTGCCCTCCCAGCAGCCCTTCAACCTTTGCCCCGTGCCCGCTCACCCAGGAGGGTGGGCATCACCTTCGCCCCAGGCACCTCAGGCCCTGCCCCAGTCACCCCTGTGAGGAGGCCATTGACCTCCTCAGGTTCCTCACTGTTGGGCAGTTCACCATTTTGAATGCCATCCAGGGTGTAGAGAGGCAGTTGCAACAAACCAATGTATTCCTGGAGGGCATTCATTCTGGTCAGGCGGCCCTTCAGCGAGCTTTTCAGTCTCTGGCCTCAGCACTGATGGCAGCCATTGTCCCCATCTCTAGCCTCCCCCCTCCAACCTCCTCCACCCAGACCCAATCCCCTGTACCTCAGCCTATCCCAAGCACACCTACAGACCAGCATGCACACACGTCAACACACAAGGGAAGCTCAGGCAAACTTAAGCACCACACATCCCACAGGCACTCACGCAAGCATCACACACATGCAGACACACCAACATCCACTGCCTCCACTGTGTCCCCCTCGTCGTCGTCTCCCTCCTCCCTCCCAGTCTCGTCTACACTCACACCTGCATGCACTACCTCTACAGCCACTACATCCCTCTCCAGCACACCCACCACCACACCCCGCTCACGTACAGTCACCACCCCCACTACCATTCACACATCCCCTGTGTCCTCTCCCAGTGTGTCTGTGACGCCCCCTCCCAAGATACACAAACGCAGGCACACACCCACCCAACAGCCATCCACCTCACGACAGCCTCCAGCGCATGCACCTTCCCCCAAAGTCACCAAACATACACCTCCTACAACCACCACTTCTTCCTCCACTCTCAAACCCCCTCCAGCTACCCGTCCCAGTGTGTCCCAAAAACTTTTCCTGTCCAACCTTGACCTCTTTTCCACACCTCCCCCACCCCGTCCGTCTCATAGGTCCCGAACTAGCATCTCAGCCACAACATCTCCGGGACCAGTGGTGCCTGTAGTCAATGGAATCTGGAATGCACCGGCCACCAGGGCAGCCAGTGTGGCACCGAGCCACAGCACAGACAGTCCCCCACCTGTGAAGCATCGGAAGTTGGCCAGTGCCCGGCGGGAGAGGGGGAAGACTCCAGCCACCAAAGCCGCTCCCAGGGGTCCTGGTGGGAGTGTGGAGTCAGCTGTGACACCTTCCAAGGTGGGGAAGGGCCACAAGAAACCCGGCAAGTCTGGGAAGAGAAGCACAGCGGAGAAGACCGCCATCATCCCCGATACCCAGGAGCCCACCTCCAGCACAAGCCCAGCTGCCCAGGACAGGACCGCCAGCACTAGCCCACCTGCCCAGGAGGGGCCCGCCAGCACCAGCCCAGCTTCCCCGGAGGCCACCGCCAGCACCAGCCCAGCTGCCCAGGAGGCCACCGCCAGCACCAGCCCAGCTGCCCAGGAGGCCACCGCCAGCACCAGCCCACCTGCACAGGAGGCCACCGCCAGCACTAGCCCCGCTGGGCCATGAAGGACCACCAGCAAAAGCCCCGCTGGGCCATGAAGGACCGCCAGCAAAAGCCCTGCTGGGCCATGAAGGACCGCCAACAGCTGAGACCCTGCAATGGAGACCGCCATCTCAAGCACCGCTGAACAGGGCACCGCCATCTCAAGCACCGCTGAACAGGGCACCGCCATCTCAAGCACCGCTGAACAGGGCACCACCATCTCAAGCACCGCTGCACAGGGCACTGCCATCTCAAGCACTGCTGAACAGGGCACCACCATCTCAAGCACCGCTGAACAGTGCACCGCCATCTCAAACACCGCTGGCCCATGAGCGGCAAGGGCACTGATGCAACTGAGTCCGTCATGGGGTGAATGATGCACTCTGGGCACCATCCCCCTCCAGTACCAGTGGAGAACAGCATCCACTACCCCAATCCTTGGCAGGATGAAGCACTCTGGGCACCGAGCCCCCTCCAGAACCAGTGGAGTAAAGCATCCACTACACCATTCCTTGGCAGGATGAAGCACTCTGGGCACCAAGCCCCCTCCAGAACCAGTGGGGTAAAGCATCCACTACCCCAATCCTTGGCAGGATGAAGCACTCTGGGCACCATGCCCCCTCCAGAACCAGTGGAGGCTGTCATCCACTTGTGAGACTGTGGATTTGCACTCCCCAGGATTGAACAGTGGGCAACCCACCCACTGGATAGACTTGAGAGACTGTGGCTTTGCACTCCCCAGGATTGAACAGTGGGCAAGCCACCCACTGTATAGACTTGAGAGACTGTGGCTTTGTACTCCCAAGGATTGAACAGTGGGAAACCCACCCTCTGTAGAGACTTGAGAGGCTGTGGCTTTGCACTCCCCAGGATATGGCAGTGGGCAACCCACCCACTGTAGAGACTTGAGAGACTGTGGCTTTGCACTCCCCAGGATATGGCAGTGGGCAACCCACCCACTGTAGAGACTTGAGAGACTGTGGATTTGCACTCCCCAGGATTGAACAGTGGGCAACCCACCCACTGTAGAGACTTGAGAGACTGTGGCTTTGCACTCCCCAGGATTGAACAGTGGGCAAGCCACCCACTGATTAGACTTGAGAGACTGTGGCTTTGCACTCCCCAGGATGGAACAGTGGGCATGTGGCCCCCTCATGGATTTGGCGTCGTGCACTCAGGCGGCTGAGGTGCCCCCCCCTTTTCCCTCCCCCTGAGGTGCCTGTTTAGTTGCTCTCTGATGCCCCTGCAGTGTTCTCTCCGTCATGGTCGGGGATCTTGTGTGGGCCTCGCCCATACCGTGTGGTCCCAGTGTTCCACGGACTTTCTTAGAGCACTACCTGGACTACTGTGCTTGGTATATATTATGTAAATGGTGTATATATATTTCTGCCTACTTGCTTTTAATATATTACAGTGGTTACACTCATTTTCTATTGTCTTTGCATTCTTCCAGAGGGCTTGGGGGTGTAACTGTGATGTATTGATATGCATTAGTGTGTGTGTTGTAGTGGGTGATGGTGGGGGTGTTGCATGTGTGTGTCCCTGCTTTTTCCCTCCCCCCGCCACTGTGTCCTAGGTGCAGTACTCACCGTGGTCTTCGCCGCTGGCGTTCGTGCTCCTGGTAGAGGAGCAGGAAGACTATTGCAGGTCAAATTTGGAGTTCCGGGTCCATGGCGTCCTCGTTCCTCGTGGGGTGTGTAGACGTTTTTCCTTCGGGATTCCTGTTTCCACCGTGTTTTTATCCGCGGTGAATCCGCCCCAGAAAAGGTGGCGGATTGGCCTGTCATAATAGTGTGGGCGGTACATTGTCTCCCGCCTGTCTCTTGGCGGTGAACACCAAGCTGTTTGTTTGTACCGCCGTGGCGGTCGGAGTGGTAAGGTGGCTGTCTTTGTTGGCGGGTTCCGCCACGGTCGTAATTGCAACTTTTTTACCGCCGGCCTGTTGGCGGTCTTACCGCCACTTTAGCACCGTCCGCCAGGGTTGTAATGACCACCTGTGTGTTTGAAAATGCCACTTTTAGAAAGTAGGCATTTTCCTGCTTAAATCATTCTGTGACTCAGCCTGTTTGTAGATAACCTATCTGGGTCAGTTTGACAGTTGGGCTGTTTGCACCTCTTTCTAGACAGTGACACAAAGGGAGCTAGGGTGTAGCCTGCATATCCTCATGAGCCATCTGTTGCTAGGAGGGAGGTGAGGAGTGGTCACTTACACTTGAAAGGGCTGTGCCTACCCTCACACAATGCAGTCTCCAACCCCCTGGTGTGTGTCTGGGGCCTGGCCTGGGCAAGGCAGGATTTCACAAACAAGAGAGACTTTCCTTTAAAGTAAGCCTACTTCAAAGGTCAAAATGGGTATAAGAAGAGCACCCAAAACCACAGACTTTAGATCACTTCTGGACATCAAGAGGAACCTCTGCCTACGGAAGAGCTGAATAGCCGAGGAGAAGTGCTGCCCTGCCTGAGACTGTGCTTTGTGGAGCTATCCTGCAGTTGCTGCTTCTGCCTGTGCAATCGGACAAAGACTGGAGTTTGTGTGCCTTCCTGCTTGTGAAGAAATCTCCAACGGCATGTCCTGAGCTTGCTTCCTATTGTTGAAGTCTCAGGGCCATCAAATACTTCTCCTGCCAGCACCTGGACTCTCTGCTGAGACTTCTGCCTTGCCAAGTGGTGCCCTAACCAGTTCCTGGGGCCTTGGAAGGTGAAGCTGGCAGACCAAGACTGAAAATCCACGTGCAGACCGGAGTGCATTGAAAAATTTGACGCACCTTCCGAGACGCCGCAGAAAAATGGCGCGCCGCTGGCTTTGCGGCAGAAATCGACGCTCCACCGGTATCGCGGCTGGAAAATCGATGCACGGAGCTGGAATAATGACTCGCAACACCCGCTGGCAGAGGCTGTTAACATCGCAACCCACATTGCGTGCTTTTTCTGATACCATGTTGCAGGATTTTCTATGCAAACCTTGCTGGACGCGGAAAAACAACATAATGCCTACCCAGACCCGAGTGCTGCCCAGATCGACACATCGCTTTCCTGCGGAGAGTTAAAACGACGCACGCCGACCCGACCAGAGAAGGAGAAACGACGCACAGTCTCACTTGCGGGTGAAAAACCGACACACCGCTTGCCTTTTTTGACACACTCGCCTGTGCGTGTTATTTTGATGCTACCCAGGTACTTTTCAATGCTAACAGTGTTTTACATGTTTTCTCAAAGACTCTTTTTGCTTTTTAATTAATAACGTGACTTGTGTATGTTGGATTTTTGTCGTTTTTGTCTTGTTTTGTTTAGATAAATATTTTCTATTTCTCTTAACCTGTGTTTTGTAGTGTTTTCATTAAGTTACTGTGTGTGTTGGTACACATACTTTACACCTAGCACTCTGAAGTTAAGCCTGCCTGCTCATACCAAGCTACCAAGGGGGTGAGCGGGGGTTAGCTGAGGGTGATTCTCCTTTACCCTGACTAGAGTGAGGGTCCTTGCTTGGACAGGGGGTAACCTGACTGCCAAACAAAGACCCCATTTCTAACAATATTCAAGACAATGGGAAAGAAATTTGATGCAATTTAATGTAATTGGTGGTCACTTCCTTGAATTTCTTGATTCATTATGGGAATGATATATAACATAAAGATAGATGTTTTCATTAGATGTACTACAAGCTACTTTTAGTACTTGGACGGAGCAGTACAGTGTTTTTGGTGCATTTTTGAAATATGAGGGAATTTCAGTTCATAACGAACAGATCAATGATGGTGATTCTTATTCTGTCAATCCTGATATCAAAATATCCAGTGGAAACAAATAGATCAATGATTGATTGTTAGTTACTAGTGATATAGGACTGTGTTATAGAAATCATATGTTCATTATGATGTTAGATTGTGTGGACTTTGAAGGCATGGTGGGAACTTACTGATCAGCAATTTGAAGCAATCACATTTAGAATGTGGGTAGGGTTGCTGTTGTGAAGTGTGCCGTAGTTTTGGAAACATAAGTGTCTTCATTGTTTTTCAATCTCACTTTGGGGGCATATGTTGCTTTTCTCTGCAATGTACTTATTTGATTTGTGTAAAGGCACATAGGCCCTCATTCCAACCCTGGCGGTCTATGACCGCCAGGGTGGAGGATGCCGGAAGCGCCGCCAACAGGCTGGCGGTGCTTCACATGGCATTCTGACCGCGGCTGTAAAGTCGCGGTCTCCCAGCCGGGTCCGGCAAGCAGCGCCGCCATGGGGATTCCGACCCCCTTCCCGCCAGCCTGTTTCTGGCGGTTTTCACCGCCAGAAACAGGATGGCGGGAACGAGTGTTGTGGGGCCCCTGGGGGCCCCTGCACTGCCCATGCCACTGGCATGGGCAGTGCAGGGGCCCCCTAACAGGGCCCCAGCAGGATTTTCACTGTCTGCTTTGCAGACAGTGAAAATCGCGACGGGTGCAACTGCACCCCTGCAACACCGCCGGCTCCATTCGGAGCCGGCTTCAATGTTGCAGGGGCTTTCCCGCTGGCCCGGCGGGCGCTCTTTTGAAGGGAGCCCGCCGGCCCAGCGGGAAAGTAGGAATGGCCGCTGCGGTCTTTTGTCCGCGGAGCGGTCTTTCGGCGGCCAGATTTTGGCAGGCGGCAACCGCCGCCCGCCAAAGTCAGAATGAGGGCCATATTGTCTTATAAGGAGTTATGTGGCGGTATTGTGAAGGGTGGCTTTTGCGTGCTTACTGAAAGATGAGTATGCTTACAGGAGCATATTTAGGTTGAGCTGCATCCGCCTACTAGGATTTGGCTGTATAAAGCAAAGATGCACTCAAATTGTATTATGATGACTTCAGAAAGATCAAGCAAAAAACATTAGGAAGAGAAGAGCAGAAAGGTGCAGGTCTATCTCACATTTCTTGGTGTTTGCTGTTCTGAAGAGAGAGGACTTATGTGAGGAGTCAAATGTAAAAACTGAATTTAGATGTGTTGAATAAAAGAAGTTTGACATTCGAAAGATTATTGTTAGAAACTGGGAGGCAGACAAAAACGTGCTATTTTAATAGGAGAGAGTTATATTAAGGTACAGAAAAATAGAAAGTCTTTTGAGTGCAGGGATGTGTGGATGTTTCCTCTGCTTGATCCTGATTCACGTGCAAGCTGTATACCAAAGGGCCCCACAATTGCCCGCACCCGTTCCCGATTACAATGGCACTTTAAAGCGCACTTGTTTCACCCACTGCATGGGAGGTGCTGCTTGCCTACATTTCAGGAGGGACTTTGAGTCCCATAACACTGTGGGAGACCGAGGAGGCTCGCTATTGCCCGCCCCTCCCCCGATGACGTTGGCAATTTAAATCACACTTGGAAGACCCGGGGTGTGGGAGTTACTGCTTGCCTGCATTTTGGGAAGAGCTTTGAGTCCCATAACACCAGTTGTATAGAACTGGAAAGATGGAGGAGTTTCTTTTTCATTTCCAGAAAAAGAACTGTGTAAAGCACTTCCATGAAGCTTTAAAGAAGCTCTTATTTACGTAGCATCTGTGTGATGTTTGCAATACAACTGATTGCTGTAGACTCTGGCAGAGTTCAAATATATGGAGCTTTGCATTTTAACTGTTTTACCTCTGCACTTCAGGGCGCTTGATTTGGAAGGATAATTTGGTGAGAAAGATGTCCACTGTTTCCATTCAATAAAACGATGAGTGGAAACCAAGCCTATTAGAACACATGCAAATTTTGGTGGTAGCAGAAAAAAAGTCCAATGTGTCAGCATCTATAGTGCCAGTGTCTCCCTTTTTATTTGTGATGTCCAATACTAAGTGTGTGCAAGAAGGGATGAGGTTGTGTCCCCAGATCCACCCGACATGCAGACAAGATTCTGTAAATGTGGTATCTGAGTGACTGGTTTGGGGATCATCTGCAGGCCATTAATATATTTCAGATAGGGATCCTGTCCAAGGTCTGTAGGGTCACAGATCCACAGAAGAGAGTCATGATACAAGCACTGGGAATTATTGAGTAGTCATCATTTTTGGTGAGACCTTGAAACCACTCATAAATGAAAAAGAGGTATGAAATGAAAAGGAACTTCTTTGGTTGGAGACCAACATCTGGACCCAGTGCAGGCCACTGTCTCAGACACATGGGCATAAAGTTTGCAGTAGGAAAAAAGTTGAGGACTTCCACATCAGGTAACATACAGTAGGGTAGCTTGTGTTGGAAGTTTGGTGGTGTGGAAGATAAATGGAAAACACAACAGAGCTCATTATGAAAAACAAAGAAGAAAGGGCCAAATGTATAAATTTTCCCAATAGCGATTACCTAATTGCGATTTTTTTGTGAATCGCAATTAGGTAATCGCTATTTGTATGTATGAAAATCCAGCAGTTTCATTTAGAGATTCCCAATGGCTCGCAAATCGACCTACCTCATTAATATTCATGAGGTAGGTCGCAATTTGCTTCCCATTGTGAATTGCTATAATCACAGGGATGGTGGCCTGCTGGACTCAGCAGACCACCATGTCTGTGATTGCTTTCGAATAAAGCAATCTTTTTTTTTTAAATGCAGCCTGTTTTCCTTAAAGTTCGTGGGACCACTGCCTGCTCCTAAAAAATGTTTTTGCATGCATTCACAAAGTGGAAGGGGTCCCTTAGTGATCCCTTCCCCTTTGTGAATGGGTTACCACCTACATGAAGTAAGCGGTTGTTAGAAATGGGGTCTTTGGTTGGCAGTCAGGTTACCCCCTGTCCAAGCAAGGACCCTCACTCTAGTCAGGGTAAGTCACACACAATCCAAATTATCCTGTGCCCACCCTCTGGTAGCTTGGCACTGAGCAGTCAGGCTTAACTTAGAAGGCAATGTGTAAAGCATTTGTGCAATAAATCATACAATAACACAATATAGCTCCACAAAAATACACAACACAGTGTTTAGAAAAATATATAATATTTATCTGGATATTTGCAGGTCAAAACGATAAAAGATGCAATAAGAAATTGTAAAGATATCACTGGAAAGAGATATAAAGTGTCTTAAGTCTTTAAAAAGCAAACGAAGTCTCTTTCAAGCACAAAGTACCTGGTTGGAGTGAAAAATCTCCGCAAAGAGCCGCAGAGGAGGAGATGCGTGAAAAAAATGGTGTGTGAGTCGGTTTCGCCCCTTCACACACGGACTTGCGTCATTATTTTCCACGCGGGGAAGACGTTGCATCGATTTCCGGTGTGCAGACGGGTCTCCTCTTCAGGTTGCGGGGTTTTCATACTCCCCGGGGTCTGTGCGCGGAATCCTGGGCTTGTTGACCGGCTGCGCGTCGTTCCGGTGGGCGATGCGTGGAATTTTCTCCCTCACGGCAGGCCCTGTGTCGATTTCCCCTCTGGAAGTCAGGCGGCGTTGTCCAGCGGGGCCGTGCGTCAAAGTTCCGGTCGCACCGCAGGCGCCGCGTCGATCTTTTCCTCGCAAAGTCGAGTGGCGTCTTTCCGGTTCGGCGTGCAGTGAATTTTTCACCGCGGAACTAGCTGAGCGTCGAAGTTTTCGCCGCACAAGGAATCCAGTTGCAAGAGAGAAGTCTTTTTGGTCCTGAGACTTCAGGGAACAGGAGGCAAGCTCTATCCATCCCCTTGGAGAGCTCTTCTGCAGCAAAGCAAGAGAGCAGCAAGACAGCAGGGCAACAGCAAGGCAGCAGTAATTTGTAGAAAGCAGTCGGGTGAGTCCTTTAGGCAGCCAGGCAGTTCTTCTTGTCAGGGTGCAGGTTCTGGTTCAGGTTTCTTCTCCAGGAAAAGTCTGTGGTGGTAGGGCAGAGGCCCTGTTTTATACCCAAATGTGCCTTTGAAGTGGGGGAGACTTCAAAGAGTGGCTTAGAAGTGCACCAGGTCCCCTTTCAGTTCAATCCTGTCTGCCGGGGTCCCAGTAGGGTGTGTGGAAGTCCTTTGTGTGAGAGCAGGCCCTCCACCCTCCCAGCCCAGGAAGACCCATTGAAAATGCAGATGTATGCAAGTGAGGCTGAGTACCCTGTGTTTGGGGTGTGTCTGAGTGAATGCACAAGGAGCTGTCAACTAAACCCAGCCAGACGTGGATTGTAAGGTACATAAAGATTTAAGTGCATAGAAATGCTCACTTTCTAAAAGTGGTATTTCTAGAATAGTAATATTAAATCCAACTTCACCAGTCAGCAGGATTTTGTATTACCATTCTGGCCATACTGAATATGACCTTCCTACTCCTTTCAGATCAGCAGCTACCACTTCAACAATGTATGAAGGCAGCCCCAATGCTAGCCTATGAAGGGAGCAGGCCTCACAGTAGTGTAAAAACGAATTTAGGAGTTTTACACTACCAGGAGATGTAAACCACACAGGTACATGTCCTGCCTTTTACCCATACAGCACCTTGCTCTAGGGGTTACCTTGGGCACACATTAAGGGTGACTTATATGTAGAAAAAGGGGAGTTTTAGGCTTGAGTAAGTACTTTTAAATGCCAAGTCGAGGTGACAGTGAAACTGCACACACAGGCCTTGCAATGGCAGGCCTGAGACAAGGTAATCAATTTGGTGTGATCCAAGGTTACCATGTTTAAAGGAAGAGAGCATATGCACTTTAGCACAGGTTAGCAGTGGTAAAGTGCGCAGAGTCTAAAAACCAGCAAAAACAGTGTCCAAAAAGTGGAGGGAGGCAGGCAAAAAGTTAGGGGTGACCATCCTAAGGCTGTCAGGTCTAACAGCGGTAAAATGCGAATGCTTTGCGACCGCATTTCAGTCACAAAACATTCCTACATTCCACTGCAATTCGATATTAGAAAGGGACGACCTTGACACGCCCCTTCCTAATAGCAAATCGGTATGTAGTTGCAATTCCAATGTGCGATTCAGTAACGAGTTACTGAATCGCAGATTGGAATTAATACATACCAAAATGCATATTTGCGATCACAAACGGCCCGTTAGGCTGTTTGCGATCGCAAAAATGCATCCTACATCTGGCTCAAAATATGTGTGGGATGTGTGTATGTGGTGTGTAAATGACCTCCTGGCCAGTGCTTCTCTCTTCCACACCCAAAATACCTGTGCAAGTCAACTTTTGACCCTGGAAGAATACAAAATAGCAGTATCTGAGACATTTGTTGTCCCCACACATTGCTTATCATATATCATTGTACAAGGTAAACTTTGAAGCATTTTACTTACTATGGCGTTTTGGGAAATCTGGAACAGTTTATAATTGCAAAAAGCCTTGCTTAAATTATATCACACACCTGTTAAGCTCTAAAACATTTTGTTTGAACAGGCTTTCTCTCATGGGTAACCAGATGACCTCTGACTGGGGAAATTAGTATCTATACTGTCTGTGTTTTCAGTCTCAAGTGGAGTCTGGTGGCTGTTGTTCTTAATCGGTCAACACACTTCCTTGATGTGCTAAATAAATTTGTATTCTGGTTTCACCTGAGTAAAGTGTTTTTTTAAATTCTACAATGGTGACTGGTAATGATAAGCATTAGGAGGTTGGGAGGTCTAAAACCAAATTGGTAAGTTTGCCTTACTTGGTGGCAAGCAGGTAAAGTGACACACTTAGATGAGTGACACATCGATACCCTTAGATGTAGACTATGAATTATGTTTGCATTAGTGTAATACTTCACTTTTTTTGTGCTGTATAGGTAGAGTTATTGCTACCAAATTTCTTATCTTTGCAGCATCTGTCTGAACCCCTTCACCTACACAAGTACAACAATTTGACAAGTGGTTTAAGCAATAAATCTACTAATTTTTACTCAAAAATACTTCAGTGGCAACTTCAGAATGATTCTACATTTCAGTTTCAGATGAACATTACATATTTTGAGAAATTTAGAGTGGCAGGATAATACTGTATTTATATTACATTATTGGACAAAAATACACAGTGAACAAATGGTATTTTAGCAATATGCATAACATCAGTCCGTATGAACAACATGTATTGTATTGAATCACTGCGTTGGATTGACCATGTCTGCAACTGTATTGACAATGTCTGCAACTAAAAGGAGAATAAACATAATCAGAAACCTGCAATTCACTGTGTAACAGACAATAATGGACAAATTAAAATATGTTTGGGAAATGCAAAAAAAACTGAAACAATGACATGCCACAAATAGAGCACACTCACACACACACTCACACACACACACGTACAGTAAGTCTAGACCTAAGAAGGAAATATACTTTCAGACTTCCACCACCCCAAAACATTCATTCTCCTACACTCTTACCGAACAATTCGTATAGAGCCTACATTGCATTCCTTAGTCCTATCTCAAGGCCATCCATCAACAAGCAAAATTAAAACAAAATCACACCTTAAAAAATGTCCGTCTGCCTTCCCTGAAACATCAAAAATTTGCAGAGTACTATACAGAAACATTTCTGAGGAAGGATGATGCAGAAAAAATTAAAGACAAATAGCTAGATTTACGAAGGCAACTTACACTTTCTGAGGAAGTTATCCTTTAGTGTAGTTAGACTCCATAGAAGGTGCGGAGATCTCTATATGGTAAAGGCTAGGGCAAAATAAAAATGTTTATTTAACTAAAAATACATTTTAAACATATTTTTATAACAAATATTCATGTAAATTCATTGTATATAGTTATTTTAAATGTAGAACAAAATAAAAAAAAAGTGACAGAAAGGAAACGTGGAAGAGCCAGAGAGGAGGATTAACATCACAGGCAAAGGACAGAGAAGGTGGTGAGGCTGGAAGAGTGGTGGGTCTCCATACTTTACATGAATTGGACTGGGGCAACTACAAAATACATGGAATGGCTAGAGCTGGCAATCGTCCGCAAAACACGTAGCAGGGCAGCCAGTTGATAGTAGAACATATTTTCCTAACTCAACAAATGTAAACTTATTAAGTTCATCTTAAAGTGGGGAAAATCTCAATGAATAACTCGCTCATTGAGTCAAGGTAAACGTAAACAAGGCAAAGCTTTCAAAATTAGTAGCAACAGTCAACCATATCTTTTACTACAAAAGTGTTGGGCAGGTTGCAATCTATTTCTAAAGATGTTTGGACCTGCACACAGAAAGCTCTGAGAGGGGAAGAAGTAGAAAGATAGATAAAGAAGACAAACGGGGAAAGATAGAGCCAGAGATGAGCATGGAATAATACGTGAACCAAATGTGGGACAGCAGAGTGAACAGTGAGAAAAATGTTGCTGGCAGACAAATAGACTAGAATAATGGATGAGCAAAAAGGGGCAGAAGAGGATAAGAGAATGTGCAAACTAAGAAGAGCAGATGGGTACAGAGTGGTTTGTATGAAAAAACCCATCAAGAATGGGAGCTTGCTAGGTGTCTCCATTAAAAAATCTAAAGGTAGATCAAGACATGTTTAACAAAGTAAGGCAATGTTCAATATTGAAGAGGGGAGGAGACGCAACATGCACAGACATCCAGGTTTATTGTTAGGAATAACACCTCAGCCATCTGGGCACTGTCAGAGCTGGCTCTATTTTCAAAGAATCACATTACATGTTCCATTGTCTACTTAGTCTGATTCTGAAATAACCCAGCTTGACTCAGAATACCACAAAGGGGCCACAGGGATCTACTTCAAAAACATTTCAGACATTCATCAAACATTTGTGAGGTACCCAATGAATGTGAATTCAGTATAACACTACTTGCACATAGAAACATGAATTGATCAAACCAACAATTATACTTACTTAATAGGTAAGTAATTCAATGAGTCAAAATACACTGAAAACACAGAGAAGCCACTGGGAAAGTGGATAAAAGAGGTGTGGCGAGGAGGCCTTACAAGATGTAAAAAAGGACCGCTGGCACAGAATAATAGTGGGGTGAAGAAATCAAACTCCTGCTATGAGGAGCTAGGTCCAGGCCTAGACATCTCTATCAGTTGAGAGGACATAATGGTATACTGCCCCATACAAACCTATGTGAGTGGTATCACAGTTGATAATGGCTCACAGGGTTCAACAAGTATTACAAAACCTGATAGCTCAGAAGGAGGCAATGATTTATATATGGGTTCCCAGCTCTGTTGTACCAACCATTTCTTTTAAAACATGGGACAGAGCAGGTGTCTCCGTAATGTGGTGCGATACAATCACATGAGAGTATGTTGATATGGTGAATACAAAGAGGGAACGTTCTTAAGGAAGAGCCAAACGTAACAGCATTGACAGAGTACACAATTGGAGCAAAAGCAGGGGTGTGCAGGAAATGCTGTGCTAAAAAAAGATGAACATGGAGGACCTAGTGACACATCATGCAAATGTATTCTTGTGAACGTCCGGCTTGAGGTTTGGATCATACAGTGACATTGGTAGGCAGCTTTATACAGGGGAGCTGAGAATTAAAGTGAAATAGCAAAGTGCAGTCAGAATTAATGTGTACGCCATTTACCATTAAATGTTGTTGGACAATATGATTTATTATTCTAATTATAGTCATAGAGTATTTGTGGAAAGTGTTTTATTTTTATACCTGTAGGGCCCTGCTCTGCATCCAATCCATTAAAAAGACGTTCCTAGAAGTACGTCTTTGAACAATTGATACAGATTGCCAGAAAAATGACATTAACTATTCAACACTTCCAGAGCCAAAGAAGCACGGAAGCTAAAAACAAAGTAGCCCCTTGAAATATTAGGTAGTAAAAATCATGAAAGATAGCGTCATGTGGTATGCTCAGTACTGTTTATTTTGGATACAAAGATCCATAAAACACACTTAAATTCATGAATTTCAAATATTGATCAAAATATATTAAGCACAATGATATATACAGTTTAAAATTCTGTTTCTGTAATTACATAATGAATACTTGAAACAAATCAACTTGACATACTAATCGTGCTATATTACATAGAATTTCTAAAATTAGTAAAACTGGCACCCAAGAAGAAGCCTCCTATATAAACATCCTAAGAACATACGTCTTATAGATTAAAATATAAAAAAGATTAAACCAAGGACAAACAAATTTTCAAATCAAAATAAAACCACTTTTATATATTCCTCATGTTAGCATTTTGATTAATTAATTGTTCATTAACATCAGTAGGAGTTACTTCCTTATGGTCGCATCTTAAAATTGCTATTCACAAAGAATAAACTTTGTTCCAATCAAAGCGAGTTGGAGAGTGCTTATTTTGCCCTAAAGGTTGAGGTTTCATGGCCCCTTCCCGAAAATAGATTTAATAATTGAACATACATTACGAAAACCTACTAAAAGCTCCTCCAAAGTAAACTGGGGAAGATCCAGGAGTCTAAACTAATGCAACTGGAACTGATGGTACTCTAAAATCTCAGAAGTGCCTTATCTCTAAGATAATCAACTTACTCCGAACACTATATAAGGAGAAGTGCTAAACTTTAAAATTCTTAAGGCATCCTGATATTTCCTAATTCCTACATTATTGCAAATCAGACAGATCCATTTTCTTCTAGGCTTCATGTAAGCTTTACAAAAGAATAACGTGCTCAGTAGTTTCACTACTACCCATGTTGCATAAACTACAAATCAGATTGTCTCTATTATTATTCTGTTGGTCCCATTTAGTAGTGAATGCCCTAACTTGAAGAATGTCGCACTGAAACTTCATATAAACTGTTTTTGCACAATTTGGTTGGATTGTATCAAACCACTCTTCAAAGCTGCCATTTGATTTGACATCTAGAAATTGGGAAGTCAGACTTCTCAATACAGAATTTTGTTGAAGATTGCTTAAGAGATAGTCCCAGTACACTTGTTTCAAATGACCATTTGAATTCACTGTGTATGCGGTTCATCCCAGAAGAACAAACCATGCTCTAACATAGAGCCAACAACTGAGTTAATGCTTCCCTATAACGAGTGTAGTGCATAGTCTGATCCAATAAAGCATTGGCCTCAAAGCTGCTAGATGGTCGATTTGTTACAAATTCAGATCAGGGAACATTGGGACCAAAGGTGATGAGGCGGGAAGTTCCAGTGTAGCTCTCATAAGCTTATTTTCTTGCAGCACTAGTTGTTTCATATGGGTTATGCCCCAAAGCTCTGCCCCATATAAAGCGTCAGCCTGGGCCTTATGTTTGTATACCACAAGCACAGGAGATACTACTTTTACCCTCATATTTCGATGTTTGTTACGAATTGCTAAAGAATTATGGAGAAGTGCCACTTTTGCTTTTTTTTTTTTGCTTCGGGGGCACAAGATAGCTTGGAATCGAATATCACACCTTGCTAATTAAAGTTGGACGCACAATCAAGTTTTTGCCCTTGGGTCATAAAGTTTATTCCTAAACAATCTATGGGGTCTAACAGCCAGCTATTCGGTCTTTTTTATATTAAATTCTAACCCCTTTAGCATGCAATATGCATTGAATTTTCCTAATAATGTTTGCAATTCCTTTGTGGTCTGGGACATCAAAATAGTATCATCTGCAAAAAGAAGTGTGGGGACAAACTCCCTGCACAATTTCGGGGAGTTGTGGGCATGCTGTTTAAATTGGTCGACTACATTTATAAAATGAGAAAAGGATTGGTGCTAGTATGCACCCCTGTCTCACTCCTGTATTAATATGGATGGCTTCTCTTAGTTCACATTTGGGGCCCTACTGAACCTTTGCATGATTGCCTCATGCAACCTAATTACCTGGAATAAGAGATCTTCTGGAATACCCTGTTTTCTCAATGAGGCCCATAAAGAGACTTTTGGGGACCTAATCAAAAGCAGCACGTAGATCTATAACCTCAAAGCAAAGATGACTTCCCTTTAGTTTGGCATATTTCCATACGGTACATAGAAGCCTGAAAGCCTGATCGATTGTGCTAGTTTGCAGCCTAAAGCCTGCTTGGTAGGGTGTTAAGATGTTACCTTCTTCCATTCAGTCAGCTATTTTATTTAATAGCTGCCTGGCATAGATTTTTTGTAGCACATCTATCAAGCTAATTGGCCTATAGTTTACATGCTCCAGCCTGGAACCCTTTTCCACGTTTCAGGAACTGGGGCACCTAATGCTCCTGCATTGCTAATTGCATTTATATGGGGCCCATACATCAGTGCTGTGTTTGACTAGGTCCCCCAGGCCCGATTTTATAGCCTTAATGGTCGCCATCATCGCTTCCAGGCTAAAGCAGGTTTCCATTGCCATGGCCTTGGTTCACTGTTCCCTGAGGCAATGCAGATGTTGAAAGTGCCCCAGTGGTTTGGAATAGAGATCAGTAAAATGGTAAATCTATGTTCTGGGATCTAAATAATGCTCAGTGCTATACACTCCCTCTTTACTTCCATGGGCAACTATCCTCCAACATGTTAATGTATCTTTATGTTTAGCCGCATGGAGAAGATAGACCAAGTCCTATTTTTCTCAGTTTTTCTCGACATTAGCAGGACATTTTTATAACTAACTCTGGCCTCCCGTACTACCATTTGATTTTTAGACTTTAAAGCTTCAAGTAATGTTTTTTTGCCCTCTTTGCATTCTCTCGTATACCAGGGATTAAGCTGTCTAGGGCTATCATATCCCTGGCTCAGCCTTTGTCACGCTGGTTTAGTTAAGTAAGGTCTCAATGCTAAGACTAAGCATTGATGGATATCTAAAATTAGTCTTTTATCGACATATGGGTTCAATAGGTCTGCAACCACATAGGTCCTCATTACGACTTTCGCAGTCTTTTTGGAAGACTACTACGGTGGCGGCTGCCCAAAGACCGCCATGTTGGCTGTAATCCGACTGCCATATTAGGAGTCAGAAACTGACGTTTGCCAGTAAACAGCCAAACATCTGGCACCATCAGGACAAAGGAGCGTGGGAAAGAGGCGGTTCCACCACCAGCACCTCCAAGTCGACAGAAATCAACCCACCAGATCACGAGCCACAATTTGGCACAGCGGTTCTCCCATGGTGGAAAACCATTGGTGGTGCAAACTACCGCGGTCAGAACCCACTACTGTCAGAACACAACACCACATTGGACAGTTTGAATACCCCACACCTGACACACATACACACACCAGACACACCTACTCACTGCACTATATAACACCCCCCCACACAACCTACACTCCTTTGCAACAAAAACGACAATCACACACAACGAGAGCAGGCAAAAATTGACAAACTTCACCTTTACGCTATAGGCATGCATACACATCTTACTCAGCACACACCACTCAACTGCGCTACCAACACAATACACACATAACGAGTACACACAAACACTACAAGAGTCCATCACTCACAATGCACCACCCACACCCTATCAATCACCTAACACTGCACCCTTACACACATAAAACACCCCCCTCACCGTCAACACAACCATTACCATGTCCCCACAAAAGCACCCATGGTTCACAGACGACGAGTTGAGGGTCATGGTGGATGGAATATTCAGGGTAGAGTCACAACTGTTTGGAGCACAAGTCCAGCAAACGTCGATTGCCAAGAATATGGAGTTGTGGCAGAGAATAGTCGACAGGGTCAACTCAGTAGGCAACCACCCACACACAAGGGAGGACATCAGGAAGAGGTGGAAATACCTACAGGGAAGGTACATTCCGTGGCATCACTACACCAAATCGCCGTGCACAAGACTGGTGGTAGGCCCCCACCTCCTCCCCCACAGTTCACATCTTGGGAGGAGAAGGTCTTGGACATTCTGCATCCCGACGGCCTGACTGGAATACCTGGCAAACTGGACTCTGGTAAGTACCCACAACTTCCATGTCACACATTTGTTGTGTCCTGCATGCTTCCTCACCACACAAATACCCCCAATTCACTGTATGCCTCACTACACCTCCCACCTATTCACTTAATGCCCCTCTCCTGCATGCCACACCTCCACCCAGCCCAACTGCCCACACAGTACTTGGCAAAAGCATGGATAGCATTGGCTAATTCTATCACTACAACCACCACAATGCACTTGCCCATCTATGTGAAAACCTGGAATTTGCACTTCACATCACATATCTTGCATGTATGACTATTGTTCTAGCTATACCAACTAGATGGTACGGCTGAGGACCACCACATGGCGATGACAGCAATGCAATAGCACATCACAATGGCAAACAGGGCTAAACACAGCAACAGCTCTGTGATGATTCCAAAGGGCCACTAATCCAGAACCACAACCCTGAAACGGACTGAGAATTGTATGGAAAGTAAGATGGCATACTCCATGCACATCCACAACACGTACAGACAGGAAATTTAAGCTTGCATACTCACATACTCACCTCCCACTGGGACACCATGATGCATTTCGAGTGCATCTAGCAAGCCTTACTAGTCACTAAGTGACAGTGCTGAACAGTCACATGAACTATCAGACAGTATCTGAACCCATCTGCAGTGCTATATGTACCAAACCTGATTGGCAGAACCCAACTTGGAGTATGGTACATATGTCACAGACTACTATGTACCACCAATGGTATGCTGTGCAGCATCTGTCATTGTCATTGCTGGGAATCATGTTAAGCCACTGTATGCATCTGGCAAAGAGATTACCAAACAAACTTACTATATTTAACTCTGTCTCTCACTCCATCCACAGGTACCCATACCAGTGCCACTATGGAGAGGATACCAGAGACTGCCAGCCCTCCTCAGGAGGAAGGCCCCAGTGATGACAACACACCTGGATGTCTGGATACTGACGACCTACCTGGCCCATCTGGGACACATGGTCACTCTATGACTCCCTGCCTCACTCTGCCATCAACATCACTGCTAACCCTTCGTCCCCAAACCTGTGTTCTAAGGACTGTTCAAATTATTGTATGCCCCACAGTACAGGGACCTGAGTCGACCCCTCATACCCAAGACAATGAAGGTCCTGCAGACATTGGGAGTGGGTACACCATGCCTGGGGCACAGGCATCTGGGGGCAGGGTACATGGGAGGGATGCTGTGGGACAGAGGATGGGGCCCCAAAGGGACTTTACTGACCAGGAAGCCATCTCCCAAATCCTGGGAGCATACCAACAGTCCCAGGACAGGATGGGCCAGATTATCACCATGTTGGGGGAAACCCAAAGGCTGCAGACGGAATTCCACCAGGAGGTCATGCAGCAGTGGCAGGCCCACAATGCCACCATGGCCTCCATTGCAGGGGTGCTGAGGAACATCAACACCACCCTGCGTGCTTCCTCCACCCACCACCAGGCCCCTAGCAACCTAACATCTGAGTCATCTACATCAGTGGCATCTAGTGGAATGGAGGCCCTCCCAGGGGAACCAGAGGCCTCAGACACCCCTCCCTCTATAGCCAGGAAGTGAGCCTGTCCTGATTTGTCTCCCTTGTGTGCCACTGAGACACCCTGTTGACTGTTCTGAGACATGACTCCATTTTGCAAAGGCGCATGGATGCTGGAACTGTGCAACCTACTGTTGTACCACCTACTCTGATGATTCCATCTACCATTACCTCACTCATCACCTTTTTGTCCATATATGCACCTTTATTTTGACTATCACTGTCATGATATGCACAATAAACACCATGAAACACAGCTACTGTATATGTGTCTTTAATAAAACAACAACAAATGCCATGCGTGCCAACTGTGGTCTGGTAATGCCCCCCTACACCGAACAGGCAGCTCAATGTCAGAAGAGGGAGGCACCCTCAGCAGGAGACACAGTACAAGAGATAAATCCCAGGACAGATATCAGAAAGATAGAAATCCAGGGCCACACAAGAGTGTAGTCAGTATTCTAACCTGTGAAAAGACCATGCCAGTGAGTACCATCAGGATGGAAGGTATGGTGCCACACAAAGCACATATGCAGGTCATAGATGTTGTGCCTACTGTAGTTTACCTCCTAAGCATGGGCCCCCAGATGTAACCTATACATCACCAGTCACAGAATATTCACACAACTCACTTTACCAGCCAACTGTCATGTACGACCCACGTTTCTGTGATCATTTACCAATGGCTAATGACTATGAATGCCTCAAGCCATAGGTAGCAGAGTCACAGATTGAAATATCACAGTCAGTGGATGGAATGACATAAGAACAAGAAAATGCACCAAACAGAGCTCAATACTGGTATGTCCTTTTGAGAAGTGAATGTAGGAAACTGCAGTGAGAACACATGTTAGAGCTGAAACACTGTAACTGTGCACTTTACATGCTCTCAGTCAGCTTCCACAACTCACACACCGGGATAGGACCACATTACAACCCCATGATGAATCAAGTCAGAAGAACAATTGCTACCAATTATTGTGGACATACAAGACTTGAAAACCCCTACTCAACATACCTGTATGTCACTGGAAGTACTGATTGATGAGCTCAGTCCTAGAGACAGCTGTACCTTCCTCTTCTGGCTCCTCATCACTTACCATTTCAGCATTTCTAGCCACTGGTCCAGCTGCCTCACCCTCATCAGCTAGCAATGGTATCTAACATCTCAGGGATAGATTGTGGAGCATGCAGCAGACAACAATGATGTGGCATACCTTTTGTGGCGAGTAGAGGAGGGCATCTCCAGATAGATCCAAGCACCTGAATCTGGCATTCAGGAGGTCAAATGTTCTCTTGAGTACACGCCTCATCCTTCCGTGGGCCTCATTGAAACGGAGTTCCCCTTCCGTGGCAGGGTACCTCACTGGTGTCAATCACCGAGGAAGGTTAAGACAGCCAGAGTCCCCTGTGTGCACAAATGTAGGACCAGTTACATAACAGGTACAGCGACTGGCCAGAATGTGATGACAGTTGCCATAACAGTATAAAACCCTTAACATGCATACATACAAGGAGCAGGCCCTCTTTGTAAGTAGTTGTGCCATCATGTGCGGGACATTGCTGTTCCTCAAAATGTAGGAGTCATGCACAGATCCTGGAAACTTGGCTGTGACTTGTGAAATGCACTGGTCTGCCAGACACAACACCTATACATTTATGGAGTGGTAGTCCTTCCAGTTCCTATACACCTGTTCATTGGTACTGGGAGGGACCAGGGCTACATGGGCGCCATCAATGGCCCCTATCACATGAGAAATGTGTCCCATATCATAAAAGTCGGCCTTCAAGTAGGCCAAGTCAGCACATTGGGGGAACCTGATGTAGCTGCCCAGGTGCTTTAACAAAGCACACAGTATATCCTTCAACACCAGACTGAACATGGGCTGAGACATCCTTGCAGTTAAGGCTACTGTATTCTAAAAGGAGCCTGTGGCAAGATGGTGTAGAACTGACAAGACTTGTACTGTGGGAGGGATGCAAAAGGGATTGTGTATGGCTGGCAAGGGATCTGGCTACAGCTGTGTACATAGATCCACGATGGTCTGACGATTCAGACAATATGTTTGGGTTACATGCCTCTCCTCCATGGTTGCAAGGTCAACTAGTGAACGGTACACTGGTGGTTGTCTCAATCTTCTCATGGTAAGATATCTAGGTTAAGAGGAGAAAATGTACAATGACTAAAGAAGTAGGCACATAGAGCAGCACATTTTAAAATAGCACACACCTAACACTGTAGGGGATGTGTTGCACTGCTGACATATGCAATAATGACCATGCTGATGCGCAGTGGACACCCTCATTGCTGCACATTGGCGTACACGTAAGTTGCATAGGAGATATGCCACATGTGTAATTGAACATATGTGGCTGACTGAGCTGTCCTGCACTGATCAAACAATACGTATTGGAAACTACCAACTACCAAGAGCCCTCGCCTATGTGCCTCTGAGTATCTTAACATGGCTATCAACATTTATACACCCACATCACATCATTTTGTTAAGTATGCCACAAATTGAAGCACTAACATAACGGCACAACATAGTCTTACACCACCACTTGAGCAAATATGTGTATGGCACACTTATGTTGGCAACTATATTGTTTATATGTGCACAAAATGGCAGCCACCTGTCCTGCTGTAGGGGACAGTTGGTAGTGACATAAGTCCGCCATCAAATGTTGTCATGGCGGTAGGCGGTCACAACCGCAGTGAAACTTGTCATTGGTTAACATTGCTGCCTGTGGTGGACTGAGCCATTAATAATAACCGCCTGTGGTGACGGTCCTGTATGTGGTGGCTGTAACTGCCATTTTCTGCAGCTTTGCTCACCTGACTCCTGACACTGTTGCTAGCAAGACCTCCATGGTCTGAGCTGCTGTGTACCACCTCTGGGAGCCATCATGCCATGTCCTGCAGGTGACAGGGCTCCTGCCTTGATGCCGACAGAGCTGGAGAAGCTGGTGGAGGAGATCCTACCCCTGTATAGACAGCTATATGGGGCACCAGAAGAGCAGGTGAGTCCAATGCCATAGTCATGTGTGATTGGGGTTGCGTGTTACATTGATTCGGGCAAGTGTACCAGTGAGGGAGTTAAAGCATGCAGAGGGCATGAAAATGAAGGCGTGTGAGCAGAGAGGGTGGGTATGTATGGGCACTTTCTGTGACATGTGTATTGTCCACTCCTGTTATTATGGTGCAAGTGTACATGACTTTCTCCTTTTGTCTGTGCCATCCATGCAGGTGAACACCCATCAGAAGAATCTGGCATGTCATCACCGGAGGGTCCATAGCCACAGGAGCACACATTGTTGCAAGTGGTGGGAGTGTAGTGTGGTTAGTTTTACGTATTCATTGCGCTTTAGCTTCAGGCTTTAGGCCTTTGTGCATTTTGCCCTGAATATATTTTATTCATTTGCTAATAGCTTAGAGCCTCTGTGCAGTTTGCTCTACATGCTTTTTATTAGGCTTCGTACTGTTATTTTTCAAATAGCCAGTTCTACGGTGTTGTTTTTTATTCATATCACACTGTTTTGCCTACTTCAGCACTGGAGTTCTCCATAACATATTTACTCTGTGCTTCAGTCAAGGATACAGTCTGGTACATTGCCGATAAACGTGGTAAGAGTTTAGACTTGGCATTCCTACGTAGGGACATTTTGTGATCACGCTGACATGTTAGTTATAAAATCACTTCCTTGTCCCAGTAGACGCGAGAGGGAGATTCCGACCAGGGAACCACAACTTGACGCTGACTGCCTCGTTGCAGATGCTGAACCAAGATCACAGGCCTTTGCTCAGGTATGAGGGCTGATATCCCCATAGTGATTCTAATAGGCAAACTAGAAGCTTAACATGCTGTGCTCTAGATAGAACAAGCAGAGGGAGAGTAGAAACTGTTTGACAATATGATAGCTCTGTTTTTATGTTTTACTCTCCTGGTAACTATCACAATCCTACTGTGTTGTATCGTTCTGGTTATTGCGGCTCACGCCTTAATATCTAAAATACAGTCGTTTTATTAAAAACATTATATAAAACTTATACTGTCTTTGTCATTTGTATATGAGATCATATTGGAAATAAGAGAGTTGGTTTGGATCTGAGTAACCACGACTTCCCTGAGAAGTTCCGAAGATGTCATGCGCTCGGCTGCCAAATCATTCCTTCCACAGGGGAGAAATGAGGCACTGCTAGTTAGCCGGAGCAAAAACCGGATTTAGGGTGACAGAGTTCTTTACACGTGGGTCAGACTCAGTCCCCCACACCGTTATCGATCCTGCTACCTAGAAATCCAGTAGTCTCATTTAGAATAATGAGAGCCCACGCGACATGGTGCCGCCAACGTTTGGTCTGGCTCTAATGATTAGGTCCGACTGACTCTCTTGGTCTTATATATATTTTGACTCCTCGGTTCCGTATACGGAGACGTCCGTGGGGCTGAAGGTTTCCGCCGCCACGGCATAGGTGCTTCCTATTGCTTAGTGGTCGGTTGTTCAAGCTTGAACTTTGAAAAGGAAAAAACCCCGATATTGGTGTGCCTTCTCTGACCTGCAGCCGTTTTTTATAAAATGGCGAATCCTAATGTAGTGAACATAGCAATTAATATGCGACAACCGCTCACGGGACATCTATTGACACATGGACTGACAGTCCAGGGGGGTCCAGTCACTTTTGTGGTGGACGCCCATGCAGCCTATAGAACGGAACTTTTTTATTCTTGGGTCGCTTTTCCAGCAGTGGATGGGGGAACAAATACTTTTCACGAATACACAGTTGCGAATGTCCCTGGACAATACAGGGCTTACGCTTATTTAGAAATACCTCTATCTTATCAAGAACACCATAATTGGCTTGATGGCGCCCTCCCACACACAATAGCACAAGTAAGGTTAGGTCCACTGAGTAATGATGGTCCTACCTGGCCTTTATTGGCTACATATACACCACATCCTGCGGTTGCTCAATTAGCAGTGGTTGAAGTTCGTCGTTTATATACAGAATTAACGGCTACATATAGACGATTAGTTCAGTTTGTGCTGCAGACATTAAACACAAATGCAGCGCGTGCTGCTCCAGCGCACCCACAGGCGGTGGTTCCGGGTCTTAATCCGGCCACTGTACACTCAGTTATGGGTAAAGTACCGGCTAAACGAGAGGAGACTCCGTTTTGGCTGGCGCAAAAAATTAATACGCTGGAAGCAGTATTTCCCCATACGGGACCTCAGGATAAACATAGAATTTTGACGATGTGTTTGCCGTACGGGATGGTTCCTCCGGTGGACCTTTGTAATACCTGGGGCACGGTGTTTGCCGCGCTCTACACTACGGCACACGGTACACCGACATTAGCTAATTTACCGGACGTACTTAAACAGATTCAGGATGAATATGGGACTGCCCCTGCCTTGGATTTGGGCATGCAGTTGCTGGGCAATTTTGCCACAGTTTCTTCTATTATTTTGAGTAATTTCAAAGGAGAGGCAGTAGCACTAGCAGTGCGTATGCGTCTTCGGGATGTTCCGCTGCTTCAACAGGAGCGGGAGCTTCCGAGAATAATAACGGAAACATATTCTAGTATTGGTCGTGATAGCCTAGGGGCTAGACCACAAAAACCCCAGTTACAGGGTAAAAATAATAAAGATAATGCTAAACAGCAACGACCTGAGGGTTCGAAAAAGCGCTGGGAAAATAAACAGCAAACACCTAAGAAGGATGATGGGCAGTCTCCGCAACCGGAGACCCCACAGAATAAGTATAATCTCAGGAATAGGGATACTTTGAAGACGCCTGATAGATATCAATATACTGATACACTCCTCGGAAAGGAGAAGTGAGAGAGGTGGGTGGTCGGAGCGGAGGACGGAGTACGTGAAACCGAGACAGGATTCACAACGCTCAGCGGAGGTTTCTATGAAACAAGAAGAGAAACCGCTGCAACAGAAACAGCAATTCAAAAAGAAGAAAGTGGCCGCTGTCTCAGTTAGACATGCCGCTCAAGAAGAGAGTTCTCTTGACGAACAAGACATGGGCGTTAGCACTGTTAGACAGCGCGGCAGAGGTCACAATAGTTCGCCGGAGTCTTCTAGAGCATCTGGAGGTGAAAGCAACTGATGACTTCATACAAGTCGAAACGGCGGATATGCGAGTCTCTGATCCTGATAGAGTATATGAAGTTACTCTGCGATTGGAAGGGGACATTGACCGTATTATAAACGCCATTTTTTGGGACCATGTGGTAAAATCATATGATGTTCTGTTGGCCGAACAAGATTGGCCACCTGACTTTGTTCGCGACTGTCCAGTTGGGGAGGAGGTTATTACACCTTCCTTCTCACCACTTGTTCCACGAGAACTCGCGGAGTCCTATAGTAAATCATGGGCTCTAGCACAGGCTCCCGCTTTGTATAGAAATAACGTGGGGTGGGACAGACAATCACCTTATCATGTAATTCCGATAAAGGGCGAACCTCAGCCACAACGGCAATATCCTATCAAATTTGAAGCTAGGGCATCGGTTAGAAAAATTCTTAAAGAATTGGAGTATCAGGGTGTAATTGAGCCCTGTGTCTCCCCGATGAATAATCCCTTGTTTCCGGTTGCCGGAACCGGACCATTCATATAGGATAGTGGTGGATTACCGACATTTAAATAGTCATACACGCACATATGCAATACAGAATTCACACAGCGCAGCGCTTATGAATAATATAGTGCGTAAAAAATATAAGACAACATTAGATATCTCGAATGGATTTTTCTGCCAGAATATTGCGCCCGAGAGTCGGGACTATACCTGTTTCAGTGCGTTTGGCTCTCAGAAAAAATGTTGTCGTTTGCCTCAGGGGTATAAGAATAGCCCAGGACTGTTTTCGGCTCGTGTAACTGAAATGCTGCATGAGTTGGACCCTGAAGCATTATCATATGTCGATGACATATATCTGATGGATGATGAGATTCTGCAACATCTAAGGCGTGTATCGCGCATTGTTGTGGGGTTTGCTGATATTGGCTATAAGTTTAATTTTAAGAAATCAAAGATTGCCTTCCTCAGCGTCATTTTCCTGGGATATGAGTTGTCGAGTGAGGGCAAGAGCTTGGCGCCACATTTTTGGGAGAAATGTGCTTTATTGCAGCCTCCTAATACGGTTCGGAAGCTCCAGTCATTGTTGGGGTTTCTGAATTTTGGCAGAACTTACATTCCTGAATATGCAACGCGTATAAAACCCTTATACGAGTTGATTCGCCCGAATTTTTCGAGTAAATTTTGGACGATTGAACATACACACATACTGCGAGAATTACAGAGTGATCTTTTAGCAGTTAAACACTTACACACTCGGGACAATAAGACACATTTAGTGATCAGGGTAATACCTGGGGCTGTTGGGCTTACTTATGTCACCTTTAATGAAGGGGAGACTGTCCCGATTGCATACAAATCTCACTTGTATTCTGCTGCAGAGCAACGTTTTGCACAAACTGAGAAAATTCTCACTGCAGTACAGATGGCTGTTATTAAAGAAAGACCGCTGGCCCAGGGTCAACGCATTGTTGTCGTTTCCCCGGTTCCGGCCTTAGAGGCTGTTACAAAAGCGAGTGTTCCTAATTCGAAGGCTCTACACCCACGATGGATACAATGGGCTACGTCTTTGACAGCCACTGATGTAGATTATGTATTTGACCCTAAACTGCAGACTCAAGAATTTCTTCAATACGAAATAGAATACCCTGTTCCTGCTGGTACATTGCCTATTGACCAATATGAAGTGGTCATGTATACAGATGGCTCTGCGCAACCGGCGGTTGGGACTAAACAACAGTATTCTGCTGCATGTGCGGTGGTGAGCGGCACTATGGAGGGGGAAGTGTTCTGCCCCTGACATACTTATACTAAAACCTTGGGAGATTGCACGGCACAGCTGGCTGAGCTCAAAGCTCTATTGTTACCGTTGGAGCATGCGGATCCGGCACTTTTAACCTTGCTGGTCTGTGACTCCTACTACTGTGTGCAGTCTTTCAACGAATATTTACACTATTGGAAGACGAATGGGTTCAGAGATTCTAAAGGCAACACCATTAAGCATAAAATGTTGTGGGGTAAGGTTGCAGATCTGAAGGAAACGCTTCCTAAAGTCAATGTTGTGCATACACTTGGACACCAGCGCGTTGGAATACACGTTGCTGGGAATACTTTGGCTGATGAAGCCGCGAAATCGGCAGTGGCTGTCGCCACTGTGGCCGCAGTGACTCGTTCGAGTTCCAAACCAGACGCAGAAATATCGGCTGCCATAAAAGCTACTGCTGATGGCACGCCCTTTCCTAAAGGATTTCCTTCAAAATATAGTTACTGCTTGAATGGTGCGCTACATGCTACTGTTACAATTCCAGGCATTGGTGTACGTGAAATTCCGAATAAAATAGAGAGACCTCGATTGATTTCTGCAGCCCATGAAGGGGTGGCTTCTGCACATGCTGGGGTGGCTGCCACAATTTCGCTTTTACAGGCTCGTTACTGGTGGCCTGGTCTCTATAAAGAGACGAAGCAGTATGTCCTTTGTTGTGACATTTGTCAACAAATTAAGGCATCGTCGGCTAGACGCCCGCAGCAGACGCCCCTTCTGGTTTCAAACAAACCATTACAGTGTGTGTACTTGGATCATTGTGGTCCGCTGACACCAGATAGTGCATACAAGTATATATTGGTTGCTGTAGATTCGTGCTCCAGATTTGTATGGGTATGGCCACAACGCTCGGCTGACGCTCGCACTGTTATTAAAGATTTGCGCATCTTTGTCGATATATTTGCAGTTGCGGCTTTTCATTCGGACCAGGGCCCTGCTTTTGCCTCTAAGGCATTCAGGGACACTATGGCTTCGTTGGGGGTCCAACTCCAATTCTCGTCTCCATTTCATCCCGAGGGAAATTCTGTCGTGGAGCGTTTAAATCGTGATTTAAAGCAGTCCTTAACGGCCAGAGTTATAGGTACGGGTCGTGGTTGGCTAGCCCACCTATATGGAGTACAGAGAGCACTTAATAACTTGCCTAGAAGGTCACTGGGGGGTCGTACTTCATATGAGTGCCTGTTTGGAACACGAATGTATGTTCCTGATCTAGATGGTCCTGGTGTGGAGGCGGCAGATACGCCCTTTGACATAAATGATCGTGTCACTGTTTTGCAGGATTTACAACAATTCCGTGAAGATAACTCTTCTGCCAATGCTGCCTCCTCAGGAATTAAGGATGAGCCAGTAACACCTACTGGTTGGATACCCCGGATTTGGGATCTAGTGCGTGAAAAGGTCACAGTTAAAAAAGAATTTGGTCCTTCTTATCGAGAACCTGTCCCTGTGTTGGGGGTAAGCGGCACAAGAACTGTGATTTTACCGCCGCTGCGAGGGGCCAAAGGAAATCGCTTTGTTTCCATTGATAATGTCAAGTTACAACATGTGGCCGATTCTGCACAGCAGACCAAGAGGGACACCCAGTAGTTCCGGAATCCTTCTCACTACTGGGGACGAGGTCCCGCTGCAGGTGATTTTCACCGACACTGTTTCCTCTCCGAGCTTGGGGAGGGTGGATAATGATCTTGCGACTGTTCCACCGACGGCGATTAATATGGAATCTTGTGATCAAATTGCTGTACGTTCTACTGACGTTTCTCAACATGTGGTTTATAGCGTGCCACGGCGAGAGCCTCCGTCTGCTTCTTCGTTCACAGTTGCACCTTTTGCTAGAACTGCTTCTGGCTGCTTCAACGACGCTGATAATGATGGGTCCGGCTCCTCGTCTTCAATGTCTTCTGTCCACGGTCTGCGACGGCTGCTGGGATGGCTTAACCGAACATATTTTGTTTTTCCTTGGAACTATTTTTGGCTGTTTTTGGCCGTGATGACTATTTTATTATGGTTGGGATTTGTGGTTACTTTTTTTCTGATAATACATGGTCATTTTCTTCCTGATCGATCGGACATTGAGCACGTGGAGACTGTGTTAAAACCACATTTTTCGTCTCATATGGTTCGAAGAGACTTGTCCACAGTGAACATTTCTGCTATACCAGTTCCAGATGGAATTGTGTGGGATAAAGTAATGTTTGATATATATGGTCCCACTGAATTGATTCAAATACCGTATGTCCTCAAATTATCAATGAATGATATTGTTATACCTGGCATTGTTTCTGATGATTGGGATGTGAAGACAGTAGATTCTATGCTAACGGATTTGCAATATTATACTGTCTATGACAATGAAGATGCTTACCAGTTTAGAGACAATCATGGTGACATGTTTTGTTACAATTATTATGGACACCACTTTATTCATAAAGCTAGTAGCCCTAAGTCCATGTTTAATTATGTGCAATGGGAACATTGCTCGACTCCTCCACAAGGGAGTTCAAAAACGTATTATGAAAAATTTGCATATTTTACTGGGCATGATCCACGTAATGCTAGGTCCTACTATTTTAAAGTTACACCGTATTCTAATAAGCAAATGTTATTGACCGATACTAAATTACTGTATTCTAATTTGTTTGTATCTAAACTGTCGGTCGAGGGATATGAATACTGGTTCAAAACTGTTGACTTGAAAAGTGTTTGGGGTACGAAAAATTGGCAAATGCGAGGCAGGGACACGTTATTTAGAGCATGTATTATCCCTGTGCAGATGATTTTCCTCAATGACACAATACAACAGACTAGCTGTTTGGGCTTAGCGACGATTAAGGAGTTAACTTTGCCTAGTATACCTGTCCCTTCTAAATTAAAAAATTGGCAGCACTATGTGAATGCTTCTTTCAGTGACTTTACACATTGGGTCCAGAATGGTACACTTAACACTTCATCGTTACATCCAGGCGGGTGGTTATTATGGCCTGTAGACACTAATATGTGTCATCAACATTTTGTCACCTCTTCAGGGGGGTTCAGGACTAGTAGGGCGGACCCTCGTTACGTTTCACCAGAACATGCTGATATAATAACTACATACAGTGTGGGGAAGCTTTGTCAGCAATGGTTGAAGTCATCCACGCTGGATGCAGTTAAGTCACATCTCATGTTACTGTCTAATAATACTGATTTACAAGATTTTTTGTCAGGTCCCAGAGTACCATGGAAGAAAAGGTTCTTATACGAGGTTTATAATGAGATTTGGAAGCTTTCACAACAAGAGGCTGCAGCCCGGTTGAGGCAGATTGATGAAGAAAATCTGATGCAGACTTTGTCTGTTGTTGATAATGGCATGCATACCCTTTCTGAACGTGTTTACACGATTGACAGCATTGTTTCCTCTGCCATTGACATTATTAAATCGGACATGTCTTCTTTATATCATGGGCAGAGTCAGACGCGGTCCATCATGCAGCTGGGTTGGACTCTTCAGACCTTGAAGGCGGGACGCGTTCCATGGCAGCACGTTCGTGCCAGGGAGATCTTTATCTCTTTTATTAATTTGCCTATCTCTACTTTGCAATTTACTTCGTGTTTGAAGCACATTCCGGTGGGTAGATATGAACTATTGGGAGACAGTTACATACACGAGGTGTGGGACCTTCCCTTTCAGTACAGATGTGTTAATGGTTTGAAGGAGGTTTTTCTTAGCGGCAGCGAATGCGAAGCTTCTGTCAGCCATTCAATGGTTTGTAAACAGCTGTCCTTGCACAGGGCATGTAACGCTTCGATTGCTAACTTAGCTTGTTATCTGAAGGGAGTTCCAGTCCCGGTTATTAAAAACACTTTCCAGGTGCTTTCTAACGGCAGTTACATTGTTCTTAACAGCGAACGCTGCTGTGGCATGCGTGCCGGAATAGTTTACATCATCGTTGTCAACAAGGCCGTTACGTGCTGCGGGAATGTGTTGTTTCCCCCCACTCAATTTAGGGAGGTAGCAGACATATGGCCTCATATTGCTACTTCCAAGGTTGATTTCGACAAGTTGAGTCGGCTAAAAGCTTTATTGTTTCAAAAGCATGTGGCCCTTACATCTGCTAGCGAGACCTACGCACTTCAGGTGGCAAGGTCATCGGCGGAGATACAGTCCCTTTTGAATACTAACTTTCCGAATCACTTCGGTGAACTTGTGGGACGTATATTTAATGCATCCAGCACCACTGGTATTGCACATTTTTTCAAAGTCGTTGGTGTTGGTTTTGCTCATACCTTCTCTTCCATATTCGGTTTGATACCTTCGGCTATACATTCTATTTTCGGAAGCATTTTTGGGGGTTTCCCGATTACTTTGGCTTTATTGGCTGGAGTCTTGCTGTTGTTGCTATTTTTTCGCAATGGCTGTCCCGTCACGACGAGATCCTGTACTGCTGCTCCCGTCAGCGCAGCTGTGTCGTGAACGCATGATGCAGCATTTTGGAGCGCCACTCCTGGGACATTTGGAGTGCGACTGGTCTCTGTCATTCAGACCGGTTTTGGATTGTGTGCAACCCGTGTTTCGATGCCTTTGGTGCTCGTTTGAACATGCACTGGCTCTCTGTCTCTCATTGCAGCGCCCTCCAATGGTCGATACTGATCTGTTGATGTTCCCGATTAGGGCTCATTCCCAGACTTGTGCACTACGGATGCGCTTGCTTCGTGAGGCAGTTTATGAGATTCCCTTCCTGGAGGAAGATGGTACTGTCTCTTTCATAGGCCCTGCACGGGGTGCCGCCCTGACTGGTTTTGGGGCTTTGCATCACACCTGCTCCATGATACTTTGTGGCGTGGATCTTCCGATATTGACATATATCGAAGTGGAGGAACTCCTGTGTTCTATTGCTTCTATCTGACAATTGGATTTTTACAAAATTGACACTATATTGAATTTGGTTATGCTCACATGTTACCTAAATTTATGACTTTGTTGTCTTCTCACCTTGTCGAAATACTTGTTTTAGATATTGTTTATATTTAGGGCGTCCTTTTATATTATTGGAACCACTTGCTACCGACAAGGGGAGGGTGTAGTGTGGTTAGTTTTACGTATTCATTGCGCTTTAGCTTCAGGCTTTAGGCCTTTGTGCATTTTGCCCTGAATATATTTTATTCATTTGCTAATAGCTTAGAGCCTCTGTGCACTTTGCTCTACATGCTTTTTATTAGACTTCGTACTGTTATTTTTCAAATAGCCAGTTCTACGGTGTTGTTTTTTATTCATATCACACTGTTTTGCCTACTTCAGCACTGGAGTTCTCCATAACATATTTACTCTGTGCTTCAGTCAAGGATACAGTCTGGTACATTGCCGATAGACGTGGTAAGAGTTTAGACTTGGCATTCCTGCGTAGGGACATTTTGTGATCACGCTGACATGTTAGTTATAAAATCACTTCCTTGTCCCAGTACACGCGAGAGGGAGATTCTGACCAGGGAACCACAACTTTACGCTGACTGCCTCGTTGCAGATGCTGAACCAAGATCACAGGCCTTTGCTCAGGTATGAGGGCTGATATCCCCATAGTGATTCTAATAGGCAAACTAGAAGCTTAACATGCTGTGCTCTAGATAGAACAAGCAGAGGGAGAGTAGAAACTGTTTGACAATATGATAGCTTTGTTTTTATGTTTTACTCTCCTGGTAACTATCACAATCCTACTGTGTTGTATCGTTCTGGTTATTGCGGCTCACGCCTTAATATCTAAAATACAGTCGTTTTATTAAAAACATTATATAAAACTTATACTGTCTTTGTCATTTGTATATGAGATCATATTGGAAATAAGAGAGTTGGTTTGGATCTGAGTAACCACGACTTCCCTGAGAAGTTCCGAAGATGTCATGCGCTCGGCTGCCAAATCATTCCTTCCACAGGGGAGAAATGAGGCACTGCTAGTTAGCCGGAGCAAAAACCGGATTTAGGGTGACAGAGTTCTTTACACGTGGGTCAGACTCAGTCCCCCACACCGTTATCGATCCTGCTACCTAGAAATCCAGTAGTCTCATTTAGAATAATGAGAGCCCACGCGACAGGAGGACCTGAGAAGCTGGCCCTGGAAGACTGTGGAGGCCCAGCTGGGGATGCCCTCCAAATGAGGGAGGGGTGCCCGTCGGAGCCTGACCCTCCTAATGGCCTGCATTTTGGGTGTGGCCTACCCTGAGTTAGATGGGCGTTTGAGGGCAGTACAACAGCCACAAGGGTGTGAGTACTGACTGTATCCTGGTACTTGGCTCTGGTTGTATGGTGTTTGCTGCCTCACAGTAGTTTCTTTGACAATGTAGTAAGTGCAACATGAATGTAGACTAGTGGACATGGGTAGTTCCCACCAGGCCTGAGTATTTGTTGGATATGTGGCTTCATGGGTTGCTATCAATAGATTAACATCTCCTGTATCAAGACATCTCCATGTCTGCATCTGGAGATGGTCACATGAAATTGCCACATGTGTGACTCCTTCCTGCCATTTCTCTGGATGTGAGCTTGTGTATCACCCTACCCATTGCGTATGACCTGGTCTATCCATCAGCATTTGAGCATTAGTGGCTCTAAGATGTCTGTCCACTCCCATCTGTATTGATCACCTGTATGTGTGACATGCTGACTCTCATTTTTTGTACAGGGACTATAAACATCTAGTACTGGTACAGGAATAGACTCCATGTGAGACAGCCATCTCATTTACACCACAGTTATGCCCTCTGTAGGACTGTACTTATGGCTTGGTAGTTGTAGCCCCATTGTCTGTTCATCTTCTATCTATGGGGTATGTGAAGGTAGCAACAGTAGGACAATTTGTTTTGGGTGTCTGATTTGGTATATTTGCACTCATCATGCATTTTAATGTGCTTGACCTGTGGGGCTATTACATTGAACCCAATGGGATTGTGCTAGAGGTGGTTAGTGCCTAGGCAGATCTCGCCTTTGCCAAAATGCAATGTAAATGCCATGTATATTAATGTCCTACCAATTACAGTACAACATTGCTTAGTTGCAGCCTACATCATGTCTCAATGGTTTCCTGGGGTCACATAGGATGGAGTGGGACAATGACTGCTACCTTTGGCCTACCTGATGTGGGTGGTTTGGGCACGGTACGGTTTTGTATGACTTAGGAGATGGTGATGTGAACTTTTAGTTGTTTAATCATTCCAGATGCTGCCCTATGTAGTAGTGAGATCTGTTGTCAGTGCAATGGCAGTCATGTAGGTCCATGTGTGCAGTATGTGTACATGTAATTTCCGTCTGACATGTGTGTTGACTGGCCTTAGATACAGGTTATCACGTCAGGAATGGTGTGAGTGATGGTGTTTTTATCATGTTGTGAAGTCCAACTACTGTAACTGCATGTTATGTGGAATGGTATGTGGACTTTGATGTAATATGCGGGTTCCTGAAGTTCATCAGTTGTGACACTGCACTCAGTGATTGACTGTGGATGTGCAATGTGTACTATATAGGGCATTGTAGATGCACTTAGATGTATGAATAGTTGTGGTATATATGTGTTTGGTGTTTGAAGATTTTCATCTGCGATTGGGCATGACTAATCACATGCCTGTACCTCAGACTTGCATTCCACACATCAGATGTCACCTGTATGGGTGTCCAACTTGTAGTGGCTACATCAGTTGTAAGATCAATATTGGCATTTATATACAGAGTGTTAGGTCAGCCATGTTATGTGATAGGAAGGTGCTGTGTGGTCTGTGAGTGGAGTAGTCTTCACTATCAAGGGACATTACAAAGGACATGGACTGATCAGGTGTGGTTACTGTACAGACCTGATGTGTTTGTTCAGTCATCTGCACTTCCAATGGGTGATAGGAGCATAGAGAAGTATGATTGGGATTCAAGTAGTCATTTATACGTCAGCCAGGGCATTATGTGCATGCAAACATGGCTTTACTGGTGATAATGTTGATGACTTCAGTTGTGCTAACTTACATGGCTATAGATGTGGGTGTGAGGGTTGGCATTCAAGGGGGACTAGTAGTGACAGTTTGTGACATGATGTAGTATATGTGTATTAGCACGAGAGATAGCCTAGGCAGGAGATGTATACCTACAGATGTGCATGTTTACATGTGTATGTGAGGAATATGTTAACCCTCTCCCTCCCTCTCAGCGTCTCTCCTTCCCTCCCTTTCTCTCTCTATTTTTGTGCATCAGCATTGAGGTGAAGGAGATGGGGCACAGGTGAGTGGGGATGCTGCAGGCCACGGAACCTGGAGTGCTGCCTCCAGAAACAGAGAGGGACCCAGTGGCACGGAGGGCAAGGGAGTGCCACAGTGGAGACCAGATTGTTAACATCATCCTCAAAATCCTCCTACATGGGACACTCCCTGGCAGTGACGGACCCTTCTGGGACCACCCCCGCACCATCTTTGTCTGCCACCCCCCTTACTACCACTGCCCTACCTGTAGCTCCCCACCCAGTTGTCCGTGCCTGCTCAGCCAGGAGGGTGGGGGTCTCCTTCGCTGCAGGCACCTCTGCCCCTGCCTCAGTCAGCCCTGCTGCCTTCAGTGAGGAGGCTATTAACCCCATGAGGTCCATCTATGTGGGTCAGTCAACCATTGTGAATGCCATCAAGGGATTAGCAAATCAAGTGCAACAGAATAATGCATTCCTGGAGGGCATTCACAGTGCACTGACTGGCCTACAGAGATCCTTTCAGGCTCTGGCCTCCACAGTGATGGCAGCCAGTCACCCTTTGTCTTCCGTCCCCCCTCCACCTACCTCTTCCCACTCCCACACCCCTCTTCCCCATCTCAGTCAAAGCACACAAACAGACAAGCATGTACCTACCTCAACATCCAAGGCTACAGCTGACAGGCACAAGCACCACAAGATCCACCATTGGCATGCACACAAACAGTACTCACCTGCAGACACACCAACATCCATTACCTGCACAGACTCCCCACCACCCCACCTTCACAGACACTGCACCGAACACACCTGCTGACACTACACCAACATTCTCTGATACAGCCACCACTTCAATCATACCCACAGTCAGCACAATAGCAGACCCAAAGACATCCACCCCAATCATCACACCCACAGACACCACAGCCACTGACACACCCACATGCAGCACATTGTCCATACCCCCCCCCAATGTCACCCATCCACCATGGCATCTCCCAGCACCTCCTCCCCCCTCCTCCCAAGGCACATCAATGCCCACAGTCACCCACACAACAGACACCCAGCACCCACAAGCATTCCTCGCACAAACATGCACCCAAGCCACTCACCAAGACACCTCCTACAACCACTTCCTCAACTCTGAAACCCTTTTACCATGACCGTCCCCGTGGGTCCAAAAAGGTGTTCCTCTCTCTGTTTTCCGTCTTCCCTACTCTTCTCCCACCATGTGATACCCCCAAATGAACTGTGTCCCTCCCCAAGTCCAGCCCTTCCATCTCCAAGTCCTCCCCTCCCCCCGCTAGTACCCATTCCCCTCCCCCTGCCAAGAAGTCAACCCCTCCCAAGTGTTCCCAGCCCTCCCCTAAACCTCGCCCTAAGCCCCCCTCCCAAGCCCAAAGATACCCCTCCCAAACCGAAGCCCAAACCTCTCATCAGCCTCCGCCTAATCCCTCAGGTGCCTGCCCCCTTGTTGCCCCTACCCTATGGAGGTCACATAGTGGTCAGGAGTCATGTATGGGGCACACAGATGTGCATTCTGTGCATTGTGCACATAGCTGTTTGGACTGGCCTATGGCCTTTTATCTTGTACATAGTTTTAATTTATTGCCATATTTATATTTCTAATATATCTGGCCCAACTAGTTGTTGCTTCTGTGGTCACATTTTTGTCTTGCCTTTCTTTCTGCATGGCTGTTTGGATCTTGCCTGCTTTGGTGTGTGGTAGAGTGACTTGTGTGTGTGCGTTGGTTGAGCTAGCAGTTGTGTCTGGGCAGCATGTGTGGGTGTAGCCCTGGCATTTGTCCCACTGTAATGGCTGTGTAGTGTGTGTGTAGGACATGTTTGTGTTTGGAACATGCATGTATGTTGATATTGTGTGTATTGTTTGTGTTGACATGTGTTCTTGGTAGTGCTGTGTGCCCCTGTGTGGTTGTAGTGTGTGCATGCGTGTGTGTGTGGGGATTGGTATATCAGAACCGTTGTGTGATGTGTTTGCATGGTATGACGTATGCTTCGTTGTATGACTGTGTTATTATGTCTATTGGTTGTTAGGTGTTGTTACATGTTGTTGTATGTATGTAGTGTCAGGTGGAGGTGTGTATTGTGTTTACTTGCTGAATCATGTGTGTTGTAGCAGTTGTGGTGTAGTTGTGTTATTTGGTGGTATTGTGAATTAGTGTGTTCAACTGTGCCGGTGCTGTGTGTCTGCAGGTTGGTGTGTGTATTGTACGTGTTTGTTGGCCGTGGTGTGTGTAGCATGTGTGTGCATGTGTATATGTGGCTGTGTGTGAATGTGCGTATGAGTGTGAGGTGACGTTTGTGTATGACACAGTCGTCACCCGTCCCAGAAGTGTATGTTGTGTGTGTGTAGGCACTTTGCCTTTTCCCTACAGTGTCAGGAAGGTGTGTGTACTTACGTTTGTTGTCGTCGTTGTCTCTTCCAGAGTCGTTGTGCGAGCACAAGCAGTGGGAGGATATACAGTTCAGGTTCCATGGCGGCTCCAGACAGGTATCTGTTCCAGAAGGTGGGTGTTTCCTTTTATGGAGTTGGTTTCCGCCAGAGTATCCGTGGTGGTACCACAGCGGCGGACACCTTGGAGGTCTTCAGCCTCTTAATGTGTTCTTCAGGAACATGGTGTCTGCCGTCTTGAAGGTGGCTACCTCCGTCAGTGGCGAGCTGTCCACAATGGCGGTGTCGGAGGTGGATTGGCTGTGTTGAAGACCGCCATGAGCATAATTTGGTGATCTTCCTTGCGGGCCTGTTGGTGGTATGACCGTTGCCACTATCATCATCAGGGCCCAGCCCTGCCTCCTCCGGGCTCTGACGGGCATGGACAGGCCCGCCCTCCCTCCTCAGCGCGGCTGGTGGTAATTAGGGCAGTTCAAGTTCCAACAGTATAAAGCACACTGGGACAGGTAGTCCGACCACGGCGACAGACAACAACTGCTATGGAAGAAGAGGGCAATAATACACCCTGGGACAGATGGTCCCACCTGGATAGAGGTGACACCCTCCATGATTAGTCCACTAGCAAAGAGTGCGTCCCGCGCTGTAGTGGAAGAGGCAGCACAATAAGCACGATGAAGACGTCTACCCCCTCACAGTGGCAGGTGGTAATTAGGACAGTTCAAGTTCCAACATTGCAAAGCACCCTGGTACAGGTAGTCCTACCAGGGCGACAGGTGACAACTGCAACAGGAAAAAGAGGGCAATAATACAGCCTGGGACAGATGGTCCAACCAGAGCGAAGGTGACACCCTCTGTGATTAGCCCGCTAGCAAAAGTGAGCAAAGTATGCTCAAGTGTGCTCACACCCCAGAGACGCATGTGTAATCTCACTACGACTCAACAGAGTTGTCACCACATGCTCCTATATCTGCTTTCCATTGCACGTTTTCATCTTAAACCTGTAACAGGTCAAATATTCTCATAAAGTATTCATTTATTTGAGGTTTAGCAGTTTTACTTGAGAGAAACTTTTGATCACATATGAGTGTAATAAATGAGTTAGGGTGGATGTGACTCACCATAAGTAATAACGACAATCCTAGTTTAGGTAAATCAATAAAGTCACTAAATTAACCTGCACTTAACTCCCTGATAGTTATGGCACAGAGCAGGCAGGCTTAACTTAGGCAATGTTTGTAAAATGTTTATGCACCAGTAAACCAATAAAAAAGTCAAAGCACAACTCAAGAAAAATCCCTATCAATTACAAAAAATTGAGAAAAGTTGATTAAATATATACACACCAAAATTACAAAAATCAAATAAAGGGAATGGGGAATATGAATGTTTTAATTTGAGGGTCTGAAATAGTGTCAAAAGTTACTAAGGGCCTCATGTAGAGTTTGGCAGAGTAATGTGCAAAGGTGACCGATATCCCGTCTGCAATTTCCATTGGCTACACTGGAATCGTAATTCGGTGAAGACGATATCCATCCCTTTTGTGAACGGAGTAACCCCCTCTGCCAAACTCTAAATCACGCCCTTAGTGCCAGCCGTGGTAATCTTATTGTGCTTGACCTGTACCCAGGTGTGAGTTAAGGTCGACTGCAATGGAGTGCTCTCAGATAAAAGAAATCTGGTTTAACACCATTGGAAGTTTTACCTTCAGACCGAATTATAACTAGATGGGTAGTTTATTTCTCTTCCAGGGCAATGGAGTAAATTATCCCTTACAGTGATGCCGCCCCCCCCCAATTTAGAAATGATTACCAAGCTGGCAGCAATTTCTAATGCAGTGCCAGGAATCTCCATCATAATAGTTCTTACTAATGTGTTTTCCAAATTGTTGCAGGGCTCCGTCAACATGATGGGCCATTGCAACAAACCTGTCTTTTTTTTTCAAAAGAAAATCCTGAAGCTGGATTTTCTTTTTGAACATTAAAAAGGTAATGCCCCCCTCATCATTGGAGTCTTCTCCCCTGGTGATAGGGGCTGTTTTTGTGTTTTACTGCCCTTCACCACTAGGGTTTGCCTGTCTGTGACTGCCAGTATGAAACGGCTATATATCAACCCATCCTAATTCAGATGCTATCTCTGAGATCACTACTGATCCTGAAATCTAAATGGATGGCCATCTATAGCCATCTTAGTGCCTTGAGGATGACCTGATTTTATTGTCGTCTACGCTTGTTCATTTAACACTGGCTATCACAGTGTTAAGCATTGCAAGGTACAATCATACATTGGAAGTCTATCACTCAGTGCCCACATCATTGTAGTTATACAGGCTGCTCACAAACCATTTGTTAATTTAATCCATAAAATGTAATTTACGGTTTGGGTAAAGAAAACGTCCACTTACTGTTTAGTCACACATTTAAATATATAGGAGTTCTCCATGCAATTAAAATTGTACAGACGGAAATAAGTGTTACACGTCCAACCACACTACCTCTTTTGGCAATCCTGAGTCAAATGGTTGTCCTCCAGAGAACTTTTTCATAAATACAGAGCTATGTGCACCATTCCTAATGTTGACCTGCTGCTAGCAGGTCATATTTATGTGTTAAGGTGTCTTGTTCCTTTCTGTGTCTCGTGGTCAGCATGGACGAAGTCACTTCTGTAGTATGAAGATTCTTGTTAGCCCGGACTATTAGGTAATGCAGACTAGTTCACTGTCCTGACTTAAGGGAGACTATTAATCGTGATTTTTGGGCACCGTGTTTGTGTGGGCAAAGTGGCTAATGCAGTATGATATACATAAATACTTACTGGCCACTATTGTTTATCAAAGCCAGCGGCTTGGCATTCCCAAAGATCTGTAAGAAAACACCTGGGAGTGAAGAGTGAAATATCACTCAGAATCAGTCTAAAATTAAAAGAAGTATTAAAGGAAATATTTGTATTGTTTTTAAGAAGATATTGTGGGATATGCTGGGTTTCTTTGTTGAAAACTGTTTCTTGTAAATACAAATTTTAAAAAACAGAACACTGTTGCCGATGCACCACAAAAATTAAGCCTGTGTGGTTTACCCTATCTTCTTTAGGAAAAAAAACATTTAATTCATGGATTTTTTCATTGGTTCCTGCAGTAACACAACACTTGATAGTTACTATACTTTCAGTGTGGGTAATTCCAGGTGTAGTATCCTTAACCAGTTTTCACCCATAACTCGTAGCTAGCCCCTTATTGTTCACAACTGAAAAATAATGTTTGTTACCCAAGGTTCAGTTTCCATGTAGGCTACAGAGTGCCCTAGCTAGAGGTCAAGCGCCAAGTTTGTATACTGAACACGTAACAAGGAACCTTTCAGTAGGTTGTTAGCATACACTTTAATTTCTTGTTATATGATTGCCTCCAAGTCTTTAAAAAGGCCAATGCTAACCACTGCATTTGAAGCTAATCACCCTTTGTATGCCACAGAGAAACATTGAAGGCCTTGAGATTCAACAAACCAGTGCTATACTTAGTGGAAAATTCCTGACATCTATATCAATGGACTTTAGGAAGTCAGTGTGAATCAGTATTTCTGTTCCCATGAGGAGCAGGGTCAAGGCTGATTTGCATATAACATGGTTTAAACTGAGGTGGCATTACGAACAAAAGAATAATGGGTCGGGATGCTACCCCGAGTGAATGTCAGTGGTTAGAAAAATTGCAAGCATTTCTCCCATCACCTTTTGTGTATTTCATGTACCGCCCGAAGTTGCAGAGGTATGCCCAGAACTGGGACCCTTGCTCACTGTGCCACTGGAATCAGATTATTCCTGGTTGATGAGCCCTTATCAGGGTGAAAACAGTCCTAGGTTTTTTGTATTCTGGCTCAGGGATGACCTGGCTTGGCATTTAGGCCTGGACTGTTCCCACGAGGAGCAGGGTCAAGGCTGATTTGCACAGGGCTGGGTTCAAACTGATGTGTAATGGTGAGCAAATGAACTATGAGAGTGGTTGTAGCCCGAGCGATTGCCAGTGGTCAGATGGATTGCAGACATTCCTCCCAGCATCTTTTGTGTATTTCATGGATCAGGGTTTCACCTAAGTGCATTGATGACAGATCATCTCGTATGCACAGGCAGTGACATTTGGTATAACTGTGCCAAGCCCTCTAAATCTTGAAGAGGAATAATAATTTCTCCATATGGTTTGGATGAAGATGTGGGGTTTGTTTTAACCAGTGACACCAACGGAACAGTTATGACTTTCACCATTATAGAATTGCACTGGGATGTCTCCCTATACCATCCCAGTCTCTTTCTTAGGGAGGACATTTACCTAAGTTTAGAATTCCAAAGGAGGTCGAATTCAGCAGAAGTAGTTACTAAAGCTTAGCTTGTTTGTTGCGCTACCGAAGTGAGATCTGTCTGTATCAGTCCCCGACATAACTTGCTGGGCCAGTGTTTCTGTCTCCTGTCCCAAAGCTTCTGTGCCCCTCCAATCAAGAGCTATGCTCACTAGAAGGCATTATTGTAAAGGTAATTGGACTGCCAGGGCCGCTGCTATGTTCCCTGCTGCAGCTCACAGACTTAGGTGGTCATTATGAACACGGTGGTAACAACTGCCATGTTCATGCTGGCGGTCAAAACACTGACCGCCAGCGACCCCGGATCCCCGCCGGCCAAATAAAGAACCTTTCTGTGGGCAGGCAGGAAGAAACATTGTTTCCGCCCGCCGGCCCACAGAAAGGCCTTGCCAGGACATTGATGGTGGCTCCACATGGAGCCGCCGCCAATGCCTCTGTCTGGCGGATGCAGCTGCACCTGTCGCGCAGATCACTGCCCGAAAATTGGGCAGTGACCTGTGCGACGGGGCACTGCACCCGGGCCCCTGCACTGCCCATGCATGGGCAGTGCAGGGGCATCCCCTCCACCAGCCTTTCCATGGCGGGATAACCCGCCACAGAAAGGCTTGTGGATCAGGAAACAGTATCCGAGTGGTAGCACAGCTACCCTGTCGGATGGTGTTTCCATTCACCGCCAGGCTGCCTGGCGGTGAGTGAGGGCTGCCGATGGCGGCCCTCACCATGTTCATTATGCGGCGGGTTGGCCCACCATGCCGGCTGGCGGTTTCAGCCGCCAATGCCGGCATGGTGGGCCAACCCGCTGTGTTCATAATGAGCACCTTAGCTGGCATTTCACAGCAGAGCATCTGCCTACTTCGAGGAAGATGCCAGTGAAACACTCAACCACATCGAAGACTTGCATCAGTAAAGACTAATGTTGTGTCCGAAAGAGCAGTGGGTATGTCCTTTTTTCCCTCGATGTTGTGCGCCCACAATAAATGACTTGGGTATATTTGTGAAGTATGTATATTTGTGAAATACTGAACTTTCAGGGATGGGGAAAGCAGAATAAATGGCATGGGTATATTTCTGAAGTATGTGTATTTGTGAAATACTGAACTTTCAGGGATGAAGAAAGCAGAAGCTAACCCTGTTCTGCATATCTTATTCATGTCTGCTAAGTGCATCCCATATTCTAACCTGGTACTTCAGTGCATGCATTCCAATGCGGCTGTAACACAGCGACTCTAGACTCCCAAGCCCCTGCTCCCTAGCGCAGTCGAGGACGCTGGATGAGTTATATAACGAAGTAACTTCCTTCAACAAATGAATAAATTCGGCAAGCCACTATTTTGATCTTAAGTTTTAGAGCAATCTACTGTAAAATGATTGGCCAGTGCCATCACTTAACTTCTTATCTGAAACCTTAAAATCATCTGTTGCTCAATCCTTCCAAAATTACAACTGGGATAACTACATTTTTAGGTTTATCAGTTTTGTACAGTGTTCCGTTGCTTCGAGGCTACTGCCGTAAAACATGTTATAAAATAAATGTCCATCAAATAGCCACAGAAAGGAGGAATAAAATCCAACACCCATGTAATCATCCCTTGTGACATCAGGGTGACAACGGTTGCTATGGTTGCAGACTCGCACTATCGACTTGGTCCCCTCGCCCTAGAGTTCCTCTGAAGGCTGTGGTGAAGGGTTGTCAGTTTTCTCAAATGCTATTTCTCGGAGCAAAATCGAAAAGGGCACTGCCACAAGTACAGGAAACAGACAGCGGCTATGCCCCCGCACGCCCACTAAATATACCAATTAATCTATTAAATAATGAAAGAACTGCGAAATAGCGTTACTTTACACTAAACTTTCAAACTCTGCGCAAGTTAAATGAAGAAATGCTGCAGGCGGCAAAGATGCTTGTTAGTTTCTGTTTTCCCAAAGCAGGAGATGTTCAGATTACACTTAGTCCTGTTCAAAACTTTCTATCGAGAAATACCTAAGAGATCCAATGCTATTGCCTCTTTTCTTCAGATCCCGTTAGTTTGATAAATACTGCTGTGTGTTGCTGGGTATAAAGTTTAAAGTTGATAATCCTTTGCAGGATAGTAATTCACAGTTTGTTCAAGCCAATTACCCCAAAGGACCATTATTACAGCTTTTGTTGAATGCTTGCAGCGAAATGTTTCCAATAGTCACATTTAATAGAGCTAGAGGCAGCTGAAAGTTAAATAGTTCCCGATGCCGTGTTCAATAACTCATTCATGCATTCATCATTCTAATTCTTTTCTGTGGCAAATTGATGTCACATAGGCAGCAGTTCGAAGAGCAGAACCTCCTCCTCCCTGTTTGATCGGTCTATTAATGGACTCCCTTTATTTGCTTTATGTAAAGAATTAAATTAACTGAACTCTAAAATGTTCAATGTGTTATGATTTCATGGTGTCTCCTTTAAAATTTTCACATTTACAAAAATGTGTGTTTCGTGAGTGGAATTGTACCGTCTAGTATTAAACGACCCTTCTTCAAAAAAGTTTCTTCTTTTTGAAAAAATTCCTCTTCGTTCTTATTTTTCTTTACACATGTGTCCATCGTCGATTTCTTACACCGCGGCGCTCCAGAAAGTGCAAGTTAACTATGCATTTTTGGCATTACGCCTTATGCTGGCTTTAATGAATTTGCGTCTAGTGTCCGGAAAGGACTCAGACAGCCAAAAGTACAATGTGTCCTCCTACTGGTGAAACTACAGGCCCAGATTAAGAAGGCCTAGTGCCTCCTTGCGCCACATTGGCATCATTTTTACGACGCTAATGTGGCTCAAAAAGGCCAAATACGCCGCACCAGGTTTACAAAGTTCAGGCATTGCACCACTTTGTAAACTCTTGCACCACATGCCTGAGCCAGGCATAATGTATGCAAGGGGGCGTTCCCCCATTAGAGGGACTGCAAAAATGGTGCAGTGGAATCTATGAGATTCCACAGCACCATTTTTAGCGGCTATTTTTAACGCTGCACAGAGCAGGCTTTAAAAAGGGGCACACCACTATTCTTAATGGGCCCCTATGTACCTTGCAGGATTGGCGCCAAAATGTTTGGCGCTAATCCTGCATTGTACTACAACAGCGTCAAAAAGTATGACGCGATTGTCCCTAACCTGCGCCATGGTGCGCAGTATGTTTAATACAGCGCACACATGGTGGCGTTAGGGGGGCACTAAGGGGCGAAAGAAAAGTGGGGTTCCATACAATGCAGTCCCACTTTTCTTAAATTTGGGCCACAGTCTTTCCAGAATGGTTTTGATAAGTCCAGCATGGCAACATCCACGCAACATTTTAAGAAAGAACACAAACTATATCAATGAGTTGTATTTGTATGTAAGATAAACCTATGTGGAGAGCCTAACAATATGAATTTAACCTGACCCACTTAGCTCTATTTTGGACTCTCCTGCTTTAAATGATCTTGCAGCCCATGACATGAATTTCTGGATCTGATCAGCAACAAGAGGGAACACGTTTGCTTTTCCAAGACCACAGAGAGTGTCAAACTGATCACTGCATGTGAGCATAGACTGTGGTGTGCTGAAAAGGAGATTAAATATTGATGCTCGGTGACTGATGTGCCACTGCTCGTAGGGCTTTGAATGAACTATGCATGGCATTTGTGAGCTGTGGGTACCAAAGAACAGTTTGTAAATCATTTGAGTACAAGAACAGGAGGAGGCAACCGTCCAGTTTAGGCACAATTACAAATATATCTCTACAAATTCTTGTTCGAATCGTAAGATGTGACCTACACAAACATTTTAATATGTAAAATAGCCAGGAGTTTCAATTGCTGTCTATTTTTGTTCAAGTTTGAACACACACCCCACTATTACAGCACAATTCTGATAGGGGAGTGGTATTAAAGGGTGAGCCACTGATGGGAGAAAAATAGCTGATAGTGCTTAGTAGGGGTGGTGAATTCTGCTCCACCAGCTCAGTTGGAGAAATTTTGCCCACCTCATGTTATCGTGCAGATCCGGCCAAACTCCACCAACCCCGTCTGACAGAGTTTTTTCTCATGCACTGGTCACCAATGATAAGTTGGTGAGTGCAAGTGAGAATTGGCACCCCCTACGATCTTAGGGCACTACGAGGGCACCCAGGGGCATTTTCCCAAAGTGGGCAGTTGCAGCCATTTGTGGTGAGAAAACTGCAGCTTGGGTAGAAAATCTACTTGAGCTGCAACAAAACTAACTGAAGAAAAAGTGCCCTCTGACATACCACATGGTGCCATTCGTGCTGATTTTTCAGCGCAGAACCAGCTCCTGCTGCTACAAATCAGCACAACATGCCAATTTCCGCCTGTTCGCGGAACTCCTCAGAATCTCATGGAGTTTTCCTGTAACTACACAGAATTCTGAAACTCTGCAAGTTCCGCTCACCCCTAGTCCTTAGCTGTAGTCTCCAAATCCATGTGTAGGGCTACCCGGGAACACATCAATCTAGCCACCTCTACCTTTAACTAGGTCTTTGACATTCATCCTTTGACTTTTAAGAATTAACATCAACAGTTAACCACATCGTTAATTACAAAAATGTTGTCCAAGTTGAAATCTATTTCTAAAGAAAACTTCCCTTTCACAGAAAGCAGGGGGGGGAGTAAAGAGAATGAGGAAATAAATATACCGGGAAAAACAGAGCCAGAGTTAAAAGGGAATGTTATGTGAGCAAAATCTTGGACAGTCAAGGGAACATTGTGAAATGTGAAAAATAAGAAGAATAGATGGGAACAGAGTGGTTTACATGGAAGAAAAAGATCAAGAGCGGGAACAATGGGGTGTCCGCACCATCAAATAAAACGATAAGAAAAGAATGGTTTAACAAATTAAGGTACTGCCCAATACTGAGGAAAGAAGGAGATACAACAGGTACAGACATCCATGTTAATTGTTAGGAGAAAAACCTCAGCCATCCAGGCACTGTCAGAGCTGGCTCTCTTTTCAAAGAATCACACCACAGGTTCCATTGTCTACTTAGTCAATGTTCTGATTCTGCATCAACATAGTTTGATGCAACATACCATAAAGGGCCACAGGGGTCTACTTCATACTAATATTAAACAGTCATCAAACATTTGTGGGGTACCCTATGAAAGTAAATTCGGTGTAAAACTACATGCACATAGAAACATGAGATAAGAAAAGCAACAATGATACTGACTCGACAGGAGAATAATTTAATAAAAATAATTCAATAATTCACACTGAAACACACAGATAGTACTGGGAAAGTGGATAAATGAGGTGTGGATGAGGAGGCCTTGTCAGGCCTAAAAAAGGACTGTTGGATCTGATTAATAGTAGAGCGATGGCATTAGACTACTGTCATGAAGAACTACCTCCTGGCATGAGACGGCTCTATCGAGTGAAGGGGAATCATGGTATGCATCACCGTAAGGTAGGTAGAGATGGAAGCATGATGAGATAATTTGAATAAAAGGTTTGCAGCTGCTTTCTGAACCACTTAAATGCACTTGATAAGGCAATCCGGCAAGCCCAAATAGAGTACATTGGTGTATTCCGGCCTAGAAGTAATTAATGCATGGACCACCTTTCTCTAGGCATCAAGTGACACCAAATGCAGAAATATCCTGAGAGCCCTTATTAAAGCTAAGTGAGGTGTGACCACAGCCAATACCTGGTGGCTGAAAGATGAGTCACTGATCAAATTTGTCTCCCAGACTCCTGGACACCGTAGTAGGTGGAGAGGGCGCAAGCAGCACGTCTGGCCAGCGGCTATCCCTCCACCCAGTGGGAGGCAGATCAAGGGAAGGCTTTCTCTTTTACCGGAGTTACAATACACATTATTTGTGGCAACTTTAAAGGACTCCTGAAACCTGAACAGCTGAATAGCCATTCTCACATGAAGCGAGGTGCTGAACATCATCTACATAGGAAATTACCCTAATACCAAAGGACTCAATCAATGACGCTAAGGGGGACATATAGATATTAAATAGAGTCGAACTTTAAGGGGGCTTATTTGATTTGGTAAATAGAAAGTGAGAGAAAGTTCTTGAGGGAGAGCGAGAAGTAAACAACATTGATAAAATACAAAATTGTGACAAAAGCAGAGGTGTGCAAGCAAAGTTGTCCCCTAAAAATATGAACATGGAAGACCTAGTGACACACCATGCAAAATTATTTTTTGGAACGTCCGCCTGGGAGACTGTATGAGATGGAAAACTTGGGAGGCAGCTTTATACAGGGTAACAGCGAATGTCCTGCGAATTAAATTAGAATAGCAAAGTATAGTCAGAATTAATGTGCAAGTCGTTTATCATTAGAGACTGTTGCATAAGATAATTTATTATTCTAACTACAGCACTAGAATATCTGTGGAAAGCGTTTTATTTTTGTATCTGTAGGGCCCTGATCTGCATCCAATCCATTAAGCAGACTTTCCCGGAAATATGTCTTGGAACAATGGATACAAATTGTCAGAAAAAATGCATTGACTATTCAGCAGTGTCCAGAGGGAAAAAAGAGCTGGAGGTTCTTAGATGCAGTACCCGAAACTACGTGTAGGGCCACCCAGGAACACATCAATCCAGCCACCTCAAACTCTCAGCTAGAATCTTGGCATTCTTCCCTCTCGCTTTCTGATTTGCAGCGGTTTGATGGAAAGGGCCATTATGCACCCATGCAGCCACGGCGTTGCCTGCCTCAAGTGGATTATACCTTTCTGTAAAAAGACTACACTGTGCGATGGCTGACCATTGTCAGCGTAATAGATGTATTCAGGTCTTAAATTGTTACTAAAGTAATCTGTAGCTATGAGAGTATTAATTTATGTTTAAATGGAAAAAAGCATAGCGAAATAATCCTGTCTCCGAACGTGTCACCTCGTTCCACAAAATTTGCCTTTTCTTAGTGTATAATTTGGTCCTTCATTGCAGAAAATTTCCAGTGGCCCTAGTTGTTTGGTATCCCTACCTATAATCTCATCAATTTTAAGAGATTCTTGTACCTCAAGTGAATGAAAAAAAAAAAAACCTGCGCTGAGAAGATGTTGGGGTCTGACGTGATGTCCCAATCTCATGGGCACACGCAGCGCACATTATTGTGGACACATGCCTTGCCCCAGCAAAGACTTTGGGCTTGTGGAATGTGCCATTGGGTTGGAAAGTGCTGCTTCAAGGTCATGCCTGATTCACAGAGGCAGGCATTCGATTGCTTGCCTGGCTCTTCCTCTGTTTATCGACCACAGTCCTGGCCTAGCACATGGCTGCGGCAGCAGAAGGTTCAAAGGATGCAAGAAATACTTATCTGCCCTGCACACCCACACTCCACTGCTCTTATAACCTTCACATTGACGGAAACGAGCCCTTGTAAGCTTTGCCTTTCAAATCACCTCCTTAGCGTGACGTCGGTATGGTCGCATGAGACGCTCATAACATGAAAAGGGGCCAATAACGGATGAGCAGGTGCGTGCCAGCTGCCTTAATACCTGAGTGTGTCGTCCGCGCTCACACTGCGTTCATTCCACGTCTCTTCCGCTCGCCGTAGGTTCTATTTGGGAACAGGGACCTGTGGTCGAAGAAAATGTGGCTGGACGTTTGCCAGGGTAATTTGCTTTAGCAAATGTGGACGCTTTTTCTTAATGTAGGCTATACTATCATGTTTTATTCTGGATAATTTAAATTTGAAGAAACATCACAGACACATAGAAGACATAGGGGCAGATTTAACAGCCCCTAGCGCCTTCTTGCGCCACATGAGTGTCAGTTTTTTTTTAACCATAATGTGGCCCAACGAAGCCAAAATCGCCACGCCAAATTTACAAAGTGGCACAATGCATGCATTGCGCCACTTTGTATCCCTTTGCTCTACTTTATGCATGCGCTAGGCATAATGTATGCAAAGGGGGGGGCGTTCCCCCGTTAGGGGACCCAAAAAAGTGGCTTTGCGCATTTTCTTCTGCACTAAGCAGGCGTTAAAAGGAGGCACATAATTGTTTACAATGGGGTTTTCAGGATTACTGTCAACATTATTTACACTAATCCTGCAGAGCTCAGAACTAGCGTCAAAAATGTAGCCACTAGTTCCCCTAACTACCGCCATGGTTCACCTTATTTTAGATAGGACGCACACATGGTGGTGGTAGGGGGCACTGGGGGGGGGGCGCAAGAAAAGTGGTGCTGCACTGAGTTAAATCAATCCCATAGAGTTTTGTAATAATAGCTGTGGTAGTAGCTCTAACACGCTTTTATTTTGTGTACACCATGGAAGATATCTCGGTGAATTAAAGTTCTGGTGGATTCTGCATGTCATACATGTGAACTCTTAGAAATTGCAGGATTTGACCTCGAATGCGGTAAAGCTTTTTTTACCTACTGAAGTGATTAAAAAACGTGCTGAAACTGAAATTTCCTTCCCGTGTGGATCTGACCACGTAATACCATTAAGTACAGTTTGATAATCGCAGTGAGAGCTTGAAAGAGTCTACAATGTAACACAGGAAGCATAAAAAAATGTTACTGCAAAAGCTGACACACTTTATTACCGATTTAATACTGCTGTCGTCCTGAGATCGTTAGGAGTAGGAAAGCGGGGAATTGTACATGATGGCGAGCAGTCACCGGCTGAGTATTCCAGACTAGAGCTGAGATGATTGGTAACGTATCACCCAGTTTCCATGTTTGAGAGTGAGGCCCTGGATTTTTTGATCAACAAAATAAAAATAGACTGTGAAGGAGCAGGTCAGTTAGAAACATAGCTGCCTTTGAGAGACCACCTATGAAATGAAATCTGTAGCACTCCCGTTTTACCCACCAAAAACCCAGATAAAGTAGCCACTTGGCAAGAAGAAGCGGTATCCTCAGGATGGTAAAATGGGTTAGCCATAGGACAAGAAGATGGAGTAACCAGAAATCCCATTGTTCACTGAATTTCCCCACATCTAAGGGATTAAAGGCAACCTGAGGAAATTTGATACCCAGCTAAAGAGCCTGAGTGCCTATGGACACTGACTGGCATGGTTGCAGGTGATGCATGATGTGAGGAGTATTGTATGCTGAAGAGACAGAGCCACTGGACTGCTCCTCGCATAAGTAGTGAGCCAGACTTACAGCTACGCAAAGCACCTATTGCCTCTAAAAGCGCCTTTCCTCACAAGGAGGAAGGAAAGACTGGTGTATGGAGGAGACACATCGAAACAAGATAGAGCAAGGGGGATGACCATTCATGACTGTAATTTCAGCTAAGGTGAACCAGCTGTCTAATGCTGACTCAGATGCTGACCCCAGGTGGCGATGAGTCAACAGAGTGAAGAACTGCCACATCTGGTAAGTGCATGGCTGCCAGCCCACAGCTCTTGATGGTACTGGGGGTGACTCTGTGCTCTGGAACAGATGTAAAGAGGGGGCATACTACTAGTGCCACAATGGAGATTGGAGAGACGGCGGCACTCATCCTGCTAGATCTATCAGTGCTCTTCGACACAGTCTCCCACCACACCCTGATATGCAGATTTTACAAAGCTGGCATCAGAGACAAGACCCTCGACTGAATCCACTCCTTCCTCTCCGGCAGAACCCAATGAGTGAGACTCGCCCCTTTCCTCTCTGACCCCACACCTGCCACCTGTGGAGTTCCCCAGAGATCCTCCCTCAGCCCTACCCTGTTCAACGTCTAAATGGCACTGCTGTCCACCATCGTCAGGAGCTACGGAATCAACATCATCTCTTATGCCGACGACACCCAACTCATCCTCTCCCTATCCAACAAACCCAACTGAGCCAGACACAACTTCCGTGAAGGCATGGGAGCAGTCGCCAACTGGATGAAAAACAGCTACCTTCAACTCCACGCGAACAAGACAGGAGTACTCATCATGGGCCCCCAACCTGACGCATGGAATGACTCCTGGTGGCCACCTGCCCTCGGAAGCCCACCCACCCCAACGAACAAAGCTCGAAACCTCGGGATCATCCTAGACTCCAGTCCCAAATGGACTGCAAAATTAGCTCAGTCACATCCACCTGCTTCTGCACCCTCCGCCTCCTTTGCAAGACTGTCAATTGGATCCCCCTCGAACACAGAAAGACCGTTTCACACGCCCTCATCACCAACAGGCTGGAATACGGCAACGCAATGTACTCCGGGATCAACTAGAAACTCACCGCACACTACAGAACATCCAGAACATTGCTGCCAGACTTGTCCTCGACCTGCCCCGACACTGCCACATCTCTCAACACCTGCACAGACTTCAATGGCTTCCAGTATAAAAAAGAATCACCTTCAAGATCCTCATCCACGCACACCAACCCCTCCACGACACCAGACCAGCCTACCTGAACAGGCGGCTCAACTTCCAAGTATCCCACAGGACCCTTCGATCAGCCCAGCTCTCTTTCGCCAAAGTACCCCGCATCAGGAAAACAAGAACAGGGGGACGCTCCTTCTCCCATACCGCAGCCACAGACTAGAACGCCCTCCCGCTCAACCTCAGACAGACTAGCCCCCACCTCAACTTCACAAAGGAGCTGAAAACATAGATTCTTGAAGAACCTCAGTGATGGACGCTACACGACCTCCCCCCCAGCACCTTGAGATCCTTACGGGTAAGTAGCAGCGCTCAATAAACCCTGATTTGTTGATTGATTGATAGTGCAGTTAGCGGGAAGGTGGGATAGATACTGAGAGAGTGACAGCGAGAAGGGGCAGCTACCAATCTGTCCTATCACACTTGAGGGAATTTAAATGGGCGTCCAACTGAGTGTGTAAGCAAATAAACTTCCCATTTCTTCGACAGAAGATGGTGTGCAGGGAAGTGTCCTTGATCACCTGAGGTAAGAGTGATCACCTAAGAGACACAGGTATGTTTGCAACAAAAGTGGGGTACTGTGCACTGTCTTTGTGTCCTAGTGGCATTTCAGACAGTAAAGGGTCATGGCTATCCTGAGCAGGGGCATGATGCTGGGCCTCCTGGGGGAGTGTGCTTTCTGTCAGCACACACTGATGCACAAGGGACACTGGAGTTCGAGAGCCAAGCGAGAGTCATGGGTCCTAGATATGCCTCAGTGATGGCAGGCTCTTAGAAAACATGAGATTCCTCAATGAAAAATCTGCTCCTTTAAAGGAAAGTCAAGCAAGATATTGAACCCTTTTACGCTCTTTTGTAGAGCTTCTCCCTAGAGGAGTCACCCAGTCTACAAGAGAATAGAGATGTCACCAAGGAGTAGATGCAGTAATAACTGTTGGAGATCAAAAATGAAATAGGGACTATTGGAAAAGATTTCTTACTGCTTCCTGCGTGTGTGAGCAATAGGACAGCAGGGGAATTGAGACTCGACCCGTGGTCGACAAAAGTGCACACTGGGTGCCCCCGGTGGGGCCAGGGCACCCATTAAGACGAGGTCGGACCCCAGTGGATGTGGTCCCTGTGGGTAAAATCGACCCGGGGAGGGGGGCCATGCAGCTCCCTTCCCTTTTAATAATAAATAATTGGCTGGGCCCTAGGAGATGGGGTCCCTGGGGCCAAATTTAAATGCAGGGAGCGCCACCCCTATCCTTTAATGCATTGGCTGGCCTCCAGGGAATGGGGTCCCTGGGGCCAAGTATATATATATATATATATATATATATATATATATATAGATAGATAGATATACATTGGTAGAAATGGGGTCTCTAGTTGTCAGTCATTTTGCACCCTGTCCAAGTAGGGACCCTCACTCTAGTCAGGATAAGGAAGATACCCACTCAGAAAAACCCTGCTCACCCCCTTGGTAGATTGGCACAAGCTGTCAGGCTTATCTCTGAAGCAATGTGTAAAGCATTTGGACATAACAAACAGTAACAAGTGAAAACCCTACAAAAGGACACTACACCAGTTTTAGATAAATAGCTAATATTTATCTGTGTAAAACAAGACCAGAATTATAAAAATCCAACATACAGTGCTAAAGATAGGAATTTTATAAGATTTATCCTAAAAATACAGTTCCTTGAAGTCAATAGCTCCATTACAGCGTCGTGAGCAACAAAACCAACAGTTCAAGCTGGCCGCGGTGTCACGGGCCAGCTACGGTGTCAGGGAGACCCACAAACAGTACATTGGATTTGTAGGGCGTCGCGATCCTCGCGGTACGGGAGTCATCAGACCCTTGAAGTCACGCACCTCAGGGACTGAACTCCGGGCTGATGAAATCAGTTGCGCTGGCGTGGGTGGCGTCGGTCTGCGGTGCGAAGCAGGACGATGCAATGTGCGGTGCCCACAGGTCACAATGCAGGCAGTGGCTCGTTGACGTCGTCCAGCGGCATCGGTGAGACCAGGGCTGTGGTGTGAAGTGGGGCGGTGCAACGTGCGGTGTCACCAGGTCACGGTGCAGGCAGCATCCGTTGTTGCTGAAGTGCTGTCGTCGCTAGGCCCAAGCCAGCGGTGAGGGATGGCACGGAGCTTCGTGACGCTTGTGATGCCTGGTGACGACACAGGAGTTGATGATTGTTAGACTTTTCATCCTTGGCGTGGTCTCCCTTAACTTTTTGCCTCTGTTCCCCAGGTTGTTGATGTGTGCTGGACTCTGATTTTACTGTTTTTGTTACTCTGGGCACTTTACCACTGCTAACCAGTGCAAAAGTGCAAGTGCTCCTTTACAAAATGTGTATGTAATTGGTTTATCCATGATTGGCATATTTGGTTTACTAGTAAGTCCCTTGTAAAGTGCACTAGAGGTGCCAGGGCCTATAAACCAAATGCTACTAGTGGGCCTGCAGCACTGGTTGTGCCACCCACTTAAGTAGTTCTGTAATCATGTCTCAGACCTGCCATTGCAGTGTCTGTGTGTGCAGTTTTAACTGTAAGTTCGACTTGGCAAGTGTACCCACTTGCCAGGCCTAAACCTTCCCTTTTCCTACATGTCAGACACCCCTAAGGTAGGCTCTAGGTAGCCCCAAGGGCAGGGTGCAGTGTACGGTTAAGGTAGGACATATAGTAATGTGTTTTATATGTCCTGACAGTTAAATATTGCTAAATTCATTTTTCACTGTTGCAAGGCCTGTCCCTCTCATAGGTCAACATGGGGGCTACCTTTAAATCTGATTAAAGTGTAGATTCCCTTTGGGAGCGGATGGACATGTGGAGTTTGGGGTATCTGGGCTCACAATTTAAAAACACATCTTTTAGTAAAGTTGATTTTAAGATTGTGTGTTTGAAAATGCCACTTTTAGAAAGTGAGCATTTTCTTGCTTATACCATTTCTGTGACTCTGCCTGTTTGTGGATTCCCTGTCTGGATCAGTTTGACAGTTGGGCTGGTTGCACCTCACACTAGACAGTGACACAACAGGAGCTGGGGTGTTGTCGGCATTTCCTGATGAGCCATCTGTGCTAGGAGGGAGGGGAGGAGTGGTCACTTACACCTGAAAGGGCTGTGCCTGTCCTCACACAATGCAGTCTCTGACCCCCTGATGAGTGTCTGGGGCCTGGCCTGGGAAAGGCAGGGTTTCACATTCATTAGAGACTTTGCTTTGAAGTAGGCCTACTTCAAAGGACAAATTGGGTAAAAGAAGGGCACCCAAAACCACAGACTTTAGAACACTTCTGGAAACAAGAGGAACCTCTGCCTGGAGAAGAGCTGAAGAGCTGAGGAGAAGTGCTGCCCTGCCTGTGACTGTGCTTTGTGGAGCTATCCTGCAGTTGCTGCTTCTGCCAGAGTAAGAGGGCAAAGACTGGACTTTGTGTGCCTTCCATCTTGTGATGAAATCTCTAAGGGCTTGATTTAGAGCTTGCCTCCTGTTGTTTGAAGTCTCAGGGACAGCAAAGACTTCTCTCTACCAGCACCTGGAGTCTAAGGAGACACTCCTGCTCAGACAAGTGGTGCCCTATCCAGACCCTGGGCCCTTGAAAGGAAAGCTGGTGGAAATCCAAGGAAATCGACTTCGACGACTTCGGACCGCCGCTGCTGCTGAATCCGTGATCTTTACTGGAATGCGACGACCTCCGCAGGCCCGACGCCGCTACAGCCCCGCTGAAGTCCACGACTCCGTGGAAGTCGCTGCACCACGTCGTGACCGATGCCGCTCAAAGTGCGCAGATTCAACGTTTCGCACAGACGCTGCGATCCCCGACTTCGCGCATTGACTTGTTTTCACTCTTCACCAAAGGTACTCTAATTGGGGGTCTACACGACTCCGTGTCCGGCGCCGCTGGTGTCGGCTTGTTGGGAACGAATCCGTCATGGGGCCGTGTTAACATCTCATCTAAGCATTTTGTTTTTCTAAATGCTATTTTTGAGTTTAATCTTTAAAGATTCATAACTTGACTTGTGTATGTTGGATTTTTTTCATTTTGGTCTTGTTTTGTTTAGATAAATATTCCCTATTGTTCTAAACTGGTGTTGTGTCATTTTGTAGTGTTTTCATTAAGTTACTGTGTGTGTTGGTACAAATACTTTACACCTAGCACTCTGAAGTTAAGCCTACTGCTCTGCCAAGCTACCAAGGGGGTAAGCAGGGTTAGCTGAGGGTGATTCTCTTTTACCCTGACTAGAGTAAGGGTCCTTGCTTGAACAGGGGGTAACCTGACTGTCAACCAAAGACCCCATTTCTAACAATGATGCTGGCGTCAGTGGACTGGAGCTGCGGTGTGGGACGGGACGGTGCTTCCTGTACCTCATGGTGCAGGTTGCGGCGTCGGTGTCAGAAGTAGCGCCGTTGTCGGGATGCCCAGGCTGCGTTGTGAGCAGGTGATGCCAGAGTGTGGGGCCCACAGGTGGCAATGCGAGCAGCGAATCGGTGAAGTCATCCGATGATGGCGCTGATGAGACCACAGTCCCAGTGCGAAGTGGGGCAATGCGACTCCGTGCGGCGTCAGCAAGTCATGGTGCAGGCCAGTTGCATTGTTGTTGGCGGCGCAGTGGTTTTTCCTCTTGAACAGCACAAAACACACAGTTCCCAGTGCTGCAGATCAAGGAAACTGAAGTCTTTGATGTCCCTGAGACTTCCAACAGGAGGAAAGCTCTACTCCAAGCCCTTGGAGAACTTTCTCAAAGTTCACCCTTTGCACTCCTTTCAGGTAGAAGCAGCAACTGCAGGCCAGTCCAGCAAAGCAACACAGCAAAGGGAGAGTACTCCTCCACCAGCTCTTGAATTCTTCTCCTCTGCAAAGGTTCCTCTTGATTCCAGAAAGATTCTACAAGTCTGGGGTTTTGGGTCTCCTTCTTATGCCCTGCTCTACCTTTGAAGTAGGCGAACTTCAAAGCAAAGTCTCAAGTGTTTGCAAGATCCTTCCTTGTCCAGGCCAGGCCCCAGACACACAACAGGGGGTTGGAGACTGCTTTGTGTGAGGGCAGGCACAGTACTTTCAGGTGTAAGTGACCACTCCTTATTTGCAATTTCTTATTTAAAGAATCGCAATTTGCGATTCTCTAAATGGGCTTGCAAATTTAAGGAATCGCTATTTTAGCGATTCCTTAAATTTGCGTTGCGAATGCCTTTCATAAATACTGAAAGGCATTTTTGCATTCGCAAACGGGCATTCGCACCGTTTGCGAATGCAAAAAGCCTTGATACATCTGGCCATGATTTTTTAATGTTTGAATGAAAGATAATGCCCAAAAGCACAAAGTGCCAACTGCAGTTATCTGGTTGGGCTAGACCGGGATGAGCCAAAAGCTATGGCCGATTACGATGGATCGCCAGTCAAATACATGGAGCAGGTTTGTCCTGGTGGTAAGTTTACATTCAGACGTAGAAACTTTTATAAAGAAAAAGTGGTTGTCTATGAGTCATCAGCAGGCAAGCTGGATTCGAAGAAAGGCTTGACAAATGTGGGCTGCTGAAGACCTAAGTCCCAGTGCTGTTATCAATAAAGGTGGGAAAGCTCTGAGTGGATGAACTCTGATGTCCATGTCTGGGAAGGCCTCTCCGTCAATCGACCTTTGCTCGCTGTCTTTCTTTGGACTGAGAAACTTATCTGGAAGTTACAACTCCTTCAGCAGAGCAACTTAGCAAGTGAGGCCAACTGGCAATTCGATGTTGATGGCAGTGGCTTGATGGTGATCCCAGTCTCTGTCAGTTCTCAAGGCCGAAAGTTGGCAAATAGTTTCTAAATCCACTTCTTGTAGTATGGGGGCATGAGGCACACACTCTAACACCAGCTAAGGGTCCAGGGCCTGGGGGAGGGCTGCACTTGGGGGTTATGAGTAGGACTAACTCCAGCAGCGGCCATCAGCAGGGTCAAGGGCAGGTCCAGTTAAAACAGGTCAGCTGGGTAGTTGCAGGTAGGGAGACCACTGGAAGCTTGTGGTGTCTCTGTAGCTCAAACAGGAAGTCAGCTAACTGACTCTTTGACTTACTTCTGGAGTCCTGAGTTCAAGGAAAGCAGATCCAGTCTTCTTTCTGGTGCATCCACTCCTGGGTTCGGAGACAGCTTGATTAGACATAAATAAAGGAGGCAGGACTAGGTGTGAGATTCATCTGACAGTAACAAAGTAGACATCCTTTGTAGCCCTGGAAGGGGCTGTGCACAGCCTCGGGCCAGGCTGCCAGTAGGGAAGTCCCCCTCCCATACTCAGACTCCACTATCTGGGAGAAATACACATCTTACCATGGGGAAGCCATCAGGGGTCAGGTGACAGCTGAACCCTGGCAAGAAACTGCCAGTGTTCAGACTGTTGGTTTTTAGCAGGTAAATAACAACTTTCTAAAAGTGTAATTTCTAATATAGTAGTAAAATATCTGGCTTGACCACTCAGTTGGATTTTCAATTACTTTTCAAATGAGTACCTTAACCATTTTTCTAGCTACTCCAAAACTGAATTTAGCATATATTACATGTAATAGTGTAAACCAGTGCTTTCCTACAGGAGATCCAGCCTTGCACACTGAAAAATGACTTTGGAGATGTTTCACTACCAGAACATGTAAAACATTAAATATACAGTCCCTACTTTTTACATACCAAGCACCCTAGCTCATAGGCATGAAGGGCTTAAATAAGGGGTAACTTCTAAGTATTAAAAGGGAAGGTTTAGTCCTGGCAAAACGTTTGCTTTTCCAGGTTGGAATTGAAGTTTAAAACTGCACACAGAGGCTGCAATAGCAGTCCCATAGACATGTTTTATAGTGCTTCTTCAGTGGGTGCCACACTAAGGCCAATATTTATGGAAGGTTTGCGTTGCCTTAGCGCCATTTATTTTGGCGATAAAGTGGCGCTAACCTAACTCCATATTTATACTTTGACGCTAGACCAGTCTAGCATCAAAGTTATGGAGTTAGCGCCATATTTAGGAAGCGCCAACCCACCTGGCGTCAATGAGATGCAAGGTAGGCATTCCCTTCCTAAAAAAGATTCTAGCCCCCCAGTGCCATATTTAACTCCCCACGCAGAAAGAACATGCAACTGGGAGGCAGGCCTAAATAATGGCGCTAAGCCTGTTTAGCGTCATTATTTAATGCCTGGTCAGACCGGGCGTTAAAGTGCAGGTAGGCCCATTTCCATGGTAGAACACCATGGAATGGGCACAAAGATGCCCATCCCAAGCCCCAGCAACACCAGCACCCACACCACAGGAACACCACAGGAGGTGGAACCCCATCCCATGTAAGTTGCAGGTAAGTGTTTGTGTATGTGTGTGGTGTGCCATTGGGGGACTCTTACAAGGGGCCCCCTGACTCGCACTGGGTATGCAGGCTTGCCCAGGGGACACTGGTCCCCTGTGGTGGACATTGGGCTAGGGGTAATGACTCCTGTTTGTACATAGACAGGAGTCATTATTTGGCTGCCTGTTCATCAGAAAATGATGCTAGGCTGACTAGCGACAGACATGTTGCTGCTAACCAGCCTACCGTCATTTCTGACCCACTAGCGCCATTTCCCCTAACACCATCCCTCACCAGATACCATCTTTTTTTGAGCCGCTAGCCATCCCTTAGCGCCATCGCACGTTATTTTATAAATATGGCATATGAATGGCATTAGGGAATAACATTAGCCCATGTTAAAAAAAGATGCACAACTGCGTTAGCGCAGTTGTGTGCCATTTTCCATAAATATGGGCCTAAGTGCTGCAGCCCACTTGTAGCTTTTAGTGTCCCTGCATGGATACCTATGGTACCATATACAAGGAACTTACAAGTAAATCAATTGTGCATATTAGGTGTATGGCAGTCCTAACATGGATAGAGAGGAGAGCACAAGCACTTTGTCACTGGTTAGCAGGAGTAAAGTGTGCAGAGTACTAGGGCCAGCAAAAATGAGTTCAGCAAAAGAAGCTAAAATCTGGTAGAACACCACACACAAGATCATCATTTTCAACAAATATAAAAAGCCAGATGAAGAAACATATATTTTACACATGATCTAAGTAAATGTAATGCTGTTGAACTAACAAGCTTTCTTGCTGTGGTGAACTTTTATATTCAACCCACTGCTTCATGGATTACTTCCATTCTTCCCTACAGAACAGAATGTCATTTTCTGAACTCAGCCTCATTGTTTCCCATTTCCTTCGATGAAAAATTGAGCCACTGCACTGTCTTGCTACCACTTACCACCTAACTAAAGGCCCGATTTAGTAAGAATTTTAACAGTTGCAAATGCTACAATTTTATATGTGCCACAATAACAATGTTTTTTCTTGTGCACTAGTCCCATTTTAGGAGGCAGAAAACTTTCCTGACTCCTAAAACGTGATTCAGAATAGATACCGATTCAGTATTTGGAAAGGTGTTTTGTAGGCTTCCAATACCATATTCATGAATGATGTATCAATGTTTTCGAGCCGAAATTCAGTTGTGAAACCTTTATATTTTACTGACACCTCAAAAGGGCTGATAATGCATTCCAAAAGGGGGTGGGGGCTCCTTGGGACCCCTTCTCCTTTGTAAATGCAAAGAAATGTATTGAAGAGTAGGCAGTGGTCCAGGGGCCACTTTCAACTCTTAAACAAACAAACAAAAAAGAAAACTGTACTTCTTAAATGTAGTCCTGTTTCTTGAAAGGAAAATGAACTGCATTTAAAACAAAAGTTTGCTTTATAAAAAAGCAATCACAGACATGGTTGTCTGTGGACCCTAGTGGGCCACTATCTCTGCAATGGTCTTTAATCATGGTAAGCTGTAGTTTTCAATCTGCCTCATTAATAATATTGAGGTACTTCGGATTCTGAGGCACTACAATTCCAAATCTTAAGAACTGGCCTATTAGTACACAAGTCAGTTCTTAAAATTGTCTAGTGGTCACAACAACGCTTCTAGCAAACTGAAAAAGTATTTATGACAGGTAAATAGTACATATGGCTCCAAGTCCTCTGTTGATCCGTTAGATACACTTTTTGCTACCTGTGAGACTATGACAATAAAGGGAGCAGTTTGTGTTTTTTCATTAAATTATTATTACAGTTTATTAATGTATCCTGAGTAGTAGCATATATTGAAGAACTGGCTTCTCCACTGAGATTTCTATGCAAGGCGGTGGATGTGCAAAGCATGGGGTGGTGATGGACTAGTTTGTCTGGTTGGATATATGTGCAGGGAGATGGATTTGCATAGTAGGGTGTAGTGATATACTGGCCTCTCCCCTGACGCCTCTGTGCAGGAATGACAGCTCTGCATAGTTGCGTGTGAGATTATGGAATGGTATTTTTATGCTATTTTTCTTTTATATAGTCTATCCCTGTGTAGTCTAAATTGAGAAGCAATACCATGGATGATTTAGTCAGTGATGTTATCAATAATGTCATTTGAGATGTCATCACTGATGTAATCGATTATGTCATTGAACATGTCATGGGTAATGTAATATATGAGGTCATAAGCAGCTCATGGTGTGGTGCAAGATACAGTTAGCCTAGTTAACAATAACTGATAAATTTCATGTTTTGTGTTTAAAATATTAAATTTTAACTAACATTTTCGTCTAAATATAATGTCACTTAAACCTTTGTTTTTTTCTGTGAATTTCTCTGTTTTTTTAATGGTAATTAAGATATTGGGCTACTTATCTATAAACTTACATTAACCTTTGATTTTTGCAGTGAATTTCTAGTTTTTTTTTTTTAACATAAAGTAAAATTTAATTACCATCCCTAACTATGCAAACCCATCACTGTGTACAGCCTTTGGCAGTGGTTGACATGAAGTTGGGGAAAGGGCTTGGCCACAGGATACCTTGCCCTACCACCGACAGTCATCCAACCCCTACTGTGCCTTCAGCAGTGTTTTCTCTTGGCTCCCACTGGCTGGAGGTAAAAAGCACTGTTTCCCCACCCAGCCTGGCCATGTTCCTGATGGGTAGGGTGCTCTGCTGCCGGGGAGGACAGGCCATGCAATAGCCCACAAGTGTTAACTCTGTCCGGTTTGTTAGGGCACCAGGACAGTACAGCACTGGGAGATGGGATCTGCAAGGCCATAGGTTGGCACAGGGAAGGGAGCCTCATGCCCCTCTCTCCAATAAAAAAAATGTACAACAACCCCTAGGCCCTAGCCTGGATAATTAAATACAATCCAAATGGACAGCGACTTTTCAAGCCACACAAGGCAAACATGAAACTCATAACAATGGGGGTCATTCCGACCCTGGCGGCCGGCGGCTGGCAGTGTTCCACCAGCAATTCTGACCGTGGCGGAAAAGCCACGGTCAGACCGCCGGCCCCTCCACTTTCCCGCCAGGCTTCCGCCTGGCGGGCATAATCCCCAGGGCAGCGGTGCAAGCACCGCTGCCCTGGGGATTATGAGTCCCCGACCGCCAGCCTGTCCGTGGCGGTAAACACCGCCATTGAAAGGCTGGCGGTAAGGGGACTGGGGGTGCCCCTGGGGGCCCCTGCACTGCCCATGCACTTGGCATGGGCAGTGCAGGGGCCCCCAGGCATAGCCCCGTCGCGCATTTCACTGCCCGAATTTCGGGCAGTGAAATGTGCAACGGGTGCTACTGCACCCGCTGCACATCAACATTGCCGCCGGCTCTATTACGAGCCGGCGGCAATGTTGATGTGCCATTTCCGCTGGGCCAGCGGAAATGTCGGAATAGGGAGGCATGAATACCGCCGGCAATGGCGGTATTCTGTCTCCCCCGGACTCGGCGGTCTGAAGAAAAGACCGCTGAGGTCGGAATGACCCCCAATGTGTCCCTGCTATGCTGAGCTGCAGAGCAAATGCTCCAGCTCTGGAAATGTTTGGAAGCATCAGAAACATTTCCTGGGGTCATATTCTGTAGACCGCGGGAACAAGAGGGTTGAGTTTAATAAATAATTGTTGGGGGGCTGGTGCATTCCCTGTAGCCCCCCACAACACTCATAAAACATGTTGGTGGTGACCCTACTCACATTGGAGAACCTCAAAGCAAACTAAAAATGAGAAAATTAGCAAGTGAAGGGTATTGTGGGGTGCTTGCCACCAAGAGCACTGAATAATAAATTAAGGGGTTATTTATTATTCATTTGAGTGCCTTGTTCTGCATTCTTTTCATTTTATGTCTTTAGGGTGTTCCTGTCTTGCTCGGGACACAAACAGCTTCCTTTTCATTAGTGGTTGTGGGGGGAAGTTCTAAGTCCCCTGAGGCCTCATTGGCTCTTGCAGGCAGCCCCCGTCCTGGCCGCACAGCAGTTAACAACATTCAATTTATGCTGCCACTGGGTGGGAGTAGCGTTTTTGCTGCTCTCATCCATGGGAGCAAAACACTGTTTCCCTGTCTGCCCTACCAGTGTTCAGGGTGGGCAGTGCGCTTTGCTGCTGGTAGCCCCGCCCTGTCCCAGACATGGGAAAGGAGAAGTTGGCACCATGCCAGCGCGCACATATTACCTCTTTCCCAGGAGATGGGGGCCATGGAGCTATAAATTGACATAAGAGGAGGGCTTCACGCCCCTCTCCCCAATGACAAAACAAAAGCAAAACAAATGCATGCCAACCCCAGACCCTGGCCAATGCAGTCAAATCCAAACAGAAGCCTTTTTTGATACCACATTTCCTGTGTGTGATTACAGTAAAAAAAATAACTTTGCAACATTAAACATGGCTTTTATACTACTCAGATTACATAATGCAGCCATAGCACTCACAACAACGGGTCCCTCCATTTCTAAGCTGACGAGCAAATGCTTCAGCTCTGAGAATGCTCGGTCCCCCATGAACCCTAACAATAGAGGCATAAAGGTACTGTGGGTGTCCCAGGTGGGCACCGGGGCACCCATTTCAATTTTTTTCTTTTTAAGGCCAGCTCCCAATGTAGAGGTGGCTGGAGGTCTGCAGGGGCCACGGGGTCCTAGTGCTCCCACTATGGTCCCCAACCATTTTATATTTTGGGTGCCCCAGGAAGACAATTGGGAACACACTGTTAAAAATACATTATGCCCTAAAGTAATTATAACTTGTGACGTGTTCTGTGAGTCATGATGTTCTGTGACATTATTAATACTATCACTGCAATATCTGAAATGACATCATTGGTGAGGACACTCTATATGGCAGGGAGATAATTATATTTACTTTAGGACATCAGTGATGGTTAATTGAGTGGTTTTGTTAATTTAAAACAGTAAGTTTTAACTGATATTTTCATCTAACTATAAAATGCTTTAAACCTTTGTTTTTTATACTAAATATATATGTATGTGTGTGTGTGTCTGTATGAAGACTTCTATCTCAACATAAGCGTACTATATTTTTCATTTTTATAAAGCGTTAAAAACTAATCTAAGAAATATGAATGAAACAAATGATATACTTCTAAAAAAGAAAATAACATTTTAACATGTTTTCTTAATTATCAATATGAATAACATTAAAAATGCTTTCAATTAATACAAATTAAGTTATCATTTAAAAACAATATATTTAAATCACCAACAACATAAACGCTTATCTCTTAATACACATTTTGAATAAGTAGCAAACCATTCTTAAATTATTTAATGACAAACATAAACATTACACATAGCCTAGTCAATGAACAACGAATAAATAACTACAAATTTTAAAATATAATTTAATAATTACAATCCTAAAAACATTAAAAGTATATGTAATTTGATGCTGTGGTGAAATTTGTTATTTTACATGCATAACAACAAATATTGAATAACGTCTAGAAAACAAATTTAAGTAGTCCATATGTTCCATTCCAACTTTGGTCGAACAATCACTCAATAGAGTACATATATTTGTGATGGTCAGAATTAATTGTTTAAGAGATAGAGTGCATTGGGGTGCATTGGTGGATTGAGTTGAGAATTACTATTTTAACTCCAGTCCCAAACACGTTGAGAAAATTGCATATATTTGAAGGGGGAGGCCAGATTACACAGCTCCGCAAACATTTGGAAAAGTATATATATATATGAGTACACAGTGATTACATTCACATTTGTTATGCTAAACCACTGCATATTGATGAAAGTAAATTTACTCATGGAAAGTAGATTAAATATTCTAGTTTCCATTCCACTGACTTTGATCAAAGTGCGTATACTTTGGTCACACTAGCTATTCTAACTCCAGTCCCACAAACAGTGGGGAAACTGCATATATTTGGGGGCCATATGTACTTTTGGAACTCCAGTACCTTAAACATTGGAGAAAGTTCATATATTTGTGAGGGTCATAGTTACTATTATAATGTCAGTTCCACTGAAGTTTAAATAGTTGGGAAAGGGAGGGGTCATATTACAAATTATAATTTAAATCAAGCAAACATTTTGGAAAGTGCATTTAATTGAGGCTCAGATTTACTAACCTAACTCCAGTCCAACAAATAACTTGATAAATGTCAATAATTGGATAGATCATATAAACCTATAAAAAATAAATATTCTGATCCCCACTGTAATACGTTTATTTTCTTTAAAAAATGTTTATATGTATTTAAATAATTAATTTCAGTTTATTCATTCAAAACGTGTACAATAATTACACATATTTTAATAAATCACTGTAATACTTCAATAGTTTTTGCAAATTAATATTCCTAAATGCCTACCCGACTCTACAAATGTATGCAATACTTTAAATATTCAAAAAGTAATACATTCATGTTAATGACCTGCATAAAATATTTTTTACCTTTCTCTAAATGATTGTATTAATATCAATTTAAAACAACAATATGGCTATTATTACTTAATACATCTTTGAAATAAAACACTACCCAGCAAACCAAGCAACAAACTCCATATCCCAAAAACAAAATACATTTACAACATATTTACTAAATATACATACAAGTAAAAAATGACCAATAAAATATAGTTATTAATTAGATATTGCATTATATATATATATATATATATATATATATATATATATATATAAATCGCAATAGACTCCACAATCCAAAACAGGAAACAAAAATAACATTAGATTGCAAAACAATACTTTTATTTATATTTCTCTTTCAAAGTTTAACAAAACTCTAAACAAAATACAATATAATCAAACAATATTGAATAACATGATATGTAAGATATTTTGGAAAATCCACAAAAGAATGGCTGTTTGTCACCTTACAGCAATTGGTCAGGTAGAAAGCTTTAATGAGGTAATAAATGATACTTTCCAGCTGGCACATAACAAAGGTGTGAGATGGAAGATGGCTTTATAAGATCTCCTATGGTCACATAGAAATGTGGTGAATTCAGTAACTGGTTGTTCTCCATTTTAGCTTCTAATGGATTGCATTCTTGATTCCCAATTATTCCAATGGCAGTTAAAGAACAAGTGCCAAGTTGTTCAGCAGTGGATCATTTGGAACTTCATAAAAGAAAGGAAGTTTATAAAAAAACAATTTGAGTCATTAATAGGAAAACCTTCTATAAATAAATTGGGTTTCTGATTAGCAGAGGTATGCACCCTGTCTAAGCAGGAACAACAATCCTAGTCAGGGTACGTCAGATACACACCCTAAATTAACCTGTGCTCACTCCCTGGTAGCTTGGCACTGAGCAATCAGGCTTACCTTAAGATGGAATGTGTAAAGTATTTGTGCAACACTTCAAACAGTAAAACAGTAAAAACACCACACAAAAATATACCACACCTGGCTAGAATAATAGAGCTTAATGTATTGAACAGAACAAGACCAAAATGGCAAAATTCTAATAAGTAGAAGTCTAGGTATGACTTTTTAAAGAATACATTTTGTTGTAGTGCCTACAAACAAAAAGTGCCAAGCAGGGCAATCTGATCGCGCTAGACTGGGTCTAATTTGAAAAGTCAGGCAGATCGTGATGGAGCATGGGCCAGATACAGGGACCAGCCTTGGTCTGCTAAAACAGTACTTTGGTTCAGAGTTGCGTCAACGTCAAAAGCAAGATGTGAGGTGCAAAGAAGGTGATGCATTGGTGTTGATCCTGAAGATGTATGAGATGTGTCGGTTCTGAGATGCCCAAAGTCGGGGATGCATCGGAATGGAGGTGGTGCTTCATACAGTTGCCAGTGTGGTGTTCCTGATCCTCCCAGCAGCAGTGATGCGCGGGTGTCGACTGCAATGCGGTGTCCTCGATCCTCTCAGCAGCTGTGATGCGTCGGTGTAGATGGAGATGTGCCGGTTCCCAGCAGTGCAACAGCATTGATGCATGGATTTTGGACTGGAGCAGCACTTTATAACCACTCCCAAGGGCTTATGACTGAATTGTCACCACTTGGCAGGGCAGGACTCTCAGACGGCAGAGTCCGGGTGCTGTAGATGATGAGTTGGAAATATTTTTTGCCCCTGAGAAGTAGCAGGAGGCAAGCCAGCAAGCCATTGGAGTCCCTCTGGTTCTGGGTTCAATGTTGTGGGTCCTGTCCTTCTCACCCAGGCAAGAAGGGCAGCAGGTCAGCAAAGCAAAAAAACAGTTCTTTCATAGTAGCAGTCTAGCAGAGTAGCAGTCATTGTAGCAGCACATCAGTCCTTCTTCCTGGCATACTATCTACAACTCCAGAGGTGTGTTGATTTGGTAGGTTCAGAAGTCAATTAATGGCATTAATGGTGCTTTTGAAGTGAGGGAGACTTCAAAGGAGGACTTTGAAGTGCACAGAGGTTATCCCTACCTGCCATGGCTCCAGACTCACTACAGATGAGTATGCAGTCCTTTGTGTGGGGTCAGGACACAGTCTATTCAGGTGTAAGTGTGAGTCTGTGGCCAGCTCCTCCCTCTCATCCTGACCAGGATGACCCATCAGGATGTTAATTGCCGACTAGTCACACCTAAGCTCCCTTTGTCTGTGGCAGTATAGAGGGAATGCATAAGTCCAGCTGTCACCCCTCCCCACTCCACCCCACCCCACCCCACATGTGTATTGGAGACAAGCTGTAGGCACAAAGGGCTAAGAGCAGGAAAATGCCAACTTTCTGAAAGCAGTATTTTCTAAATTGTAACAATAAATCTAACTTTACCAGTAAATAGGATGTATCATTACAATTCCATAGGTACTAAACATGACCGGTCTATCCCTACCCAATCAGGAATTACAGCTTATTAAATGTAATAAGGGATCCCAATGTTATCCTGTGAGAGGGGTAGGCCTCACAGTAGTGAAAAATGAATTTGAGAGAGTTTCACTGCCAGGACATGCAAAACTTAAAGTACATGTCCTATCTTTTAATTACATAGCACCCTGCCCTGTGGGATGCCTAGGGCCTACCTTAGGGGTGACATATGTAATAACAGGCGAGTTTAAGGCTTGGAGAGGGGTTTTAAATGCCAAGTCGGCATGGCAGTGTAACACTGCATTGAGACTGCCACGACAGGCCTGGGACATGTTTAAAATGCTACTTAAGTGGGTAGCACAGGCAGTGCTGCAGGCCCATTATTAGCATTTGATTTAAAGGTCCTGAGCACATTTAGTGCACTTCACTGGGGACTTATAAGTAAATGAAATATGCCAATTTGGTATATACAAATCAAACCATGTTTTAGTGAGAGGCCACATACCGTTTAGCACTGGTCAGCAGTGGGAAAGTGCTCAGAGTCCTAAGGCCAACAAAAAGAAATTGGCAAAAATGTGAGGCAAGCAGACAAAACGTTTGGGGGAAGACCACCCTAAGACTGTCAGGTCTAACACCTTCTAACTTGAAAATGAAGGTAGGGCAGCTAGCATGTGCCAATTTATTAGGGGGCACCCTGTGGTCCGGACATTAGGAAACTATCCAAGTGATTCAAAGGAAGGCAAGGTTGAAAGGAGGATAGGTGTGGAATCTCAGATGGTATCTGCCTTAATAAATAAATCTTAATGTAAATGTGCTTCTGGATGTGGAGCTGACAGGAAATGCCACAGAAGATGATGTGTCATCTGGAATTGACAGATCTATTGTTCATGAGGAGCAAGTTTGTGAGACAAGGAGCATGCAGTGATCCAAGGTAGAAGAGTGAGAGGTGATCCATGTAGAAGTGTTTATAAAATTAAGTTGCCTGGAAAATATTGTGACTTTATCATACCTGAATTGCGTGGTAAGAGACACGAAATGTATAGATTCGTTGTGTTTCTTTTATTTCTTTTAGGGGCAAGAATGTGGTTTGATGCATTGTGTCAAAGGTATTAGAAGATGGAATATGACCGCAGCAATACTGGTGCTGAGGCTCTGGACGTGGTGGTGATTAGAGTAAAAGCAGTCGGTGACGCTTACCTGCCTGGCAGCTCCCCATGACTTCTCTGGCAGTCCCTGCTCTCTCCGTGTGCGTGTGTGTATGTTTTGGGTCATGATGATTAACACGTTCATCTTCGTTGTCACATTACACAGAAGCAGCTTTCAATCCCATGATATCTGAAGACCACAGCTATAAGAAACTGTCTGCTAACTATATCTAATTATCTCAAAATATCATAACCACCATCGGTCAGCACGATGTATGTTCTTGCTTCTTCAGTTTATCCTTCCATCTTACCTGCTTTCTGCAAAGGGACCTTGCTGAACAGTTTTGTTCATGTCATGTCTGTGATGGGTACTGCGGATTCGTTTTGCAGTTCCGGATAGAAAGGAAGCCTGTTTTGAAGTGAATAACTTCTATGACTTTCTGAGAAGAGTTTCACTGTAGCCCAACCCTACCAACAAACTTTCCCTTTTGCACTGAAACGGTGCAGCGGATCAAAATGGCGCATCATCCAAATGGGCTACCGAAGTCACCAACAGCCTCTGTGTGAATCCGCGAGACACTGTCAGGCGTAGCCTTTAGGAATCAGCGTCTCCAGAAGTGGGAACCTGTAACTGTGAATGAAGCTCCTGACATGCCTTTGGAGTTGGTGGTTGTTTCACAAAGGCTATATCAAAGCTAGAAATTGTAAATGCTGTGCTTTAATATAGTTAGGTTTGCAGCATTTTCCCCAGTTAGCGACCTTTTTACAGAGTATAATGTATAATGATGAGTCTAATGAACATACTGAAATATACAGAAAACCTGTCGGCTCAGTCGCGCCGATGTGATGCGCTTGTATTTTGTGCCACGGCTTTCTGCGATGCCCTATTGAACTGTACTTGAATGCTTTGCATTGTCTGTATTGTTTGATACTGCATTGTATGATGTTAGTGTACATTGTACTGTGTTGTATTGTACTGTGCTATATTATTAATCGGCAATGAAGGCTGTAAATCCGGTGGGGTTCGAATGCTGTCCTTATGTTTAGGTCTGGCCTGATGCACTGCTGGAGAGGACTGGACGTTGGTAATACCGAAGCCAAGGAAAGCAAAAATCCTTGTACCTGTCCAGCACTGTTAATTACAGTCACAGAGGCTGATTATAGCGTGGGCCTCACTGTTGGCGGATAATATGGGGAGTGAACGGACTAACTATTAATATGGATGCGTGCATTTTGGGCTGTGGGAGGGGGCACAGTTGAAGCGATTAATTTTGGGGGCACGACGGATAAACCTAGATCTGGGGCCAGAATGGGGCAGCCTGTGAAGCCTTTTTTTGTGCCCGTCCATACACGATGCAAATGGGCCTGCAGCGATGAAGATGGGTAGTGGAGGATGTGCTCTAAGCTGAATATTCATGGGGTCTGCAATCGCGGCTGGAGCACAGGTGGCCTGCACTGCTCTAGCTGCAGCCTGCAGGCGTCTAGCCTAAGGAGGGAAGGAGAGGGCGGTCCCGCTAGAAAGTACGTCAAAGCCACTCTTGCTGCCTATAGGCTGCAGGGGGCTGGGCTGCCCGGAGCAGCGTTGCCCGCCCCTCATTCTCTAGCGGTCCCAGTGCAGGAGAAGCGGGACTCCGGCATCTGCAGCACCTGCGCCGCCCAGGTAAGAGAGCGGGCGCACAGCAAGGAGCCAGAGAGGCACCATTAGCTCTCGGCTCATGAGCAGGTCACCTACACCCTTTGTGGGTCCTACTGGGGAGAGCCCACCGAGACAGCGAGCGACAACACCTGCTACAGGGCAGCTCTCCAGAGCGCACCGCATCGTGTTCTGGGCCACCTCTTCCAGTAGTGCGCCCTGGCCACAGATGGCTTCAGGGGCACTACACTGCTTTCCAAAGCCCAGTCTTCGGAACCTCTGACGTCCGCAGAATGTGATGCAACCCCAACACACAATTGTCAGCACACTGGGTGATGTGCCACCAAAAAAAAGGAGGATTCATATAGCGGTGGAGAAACCCCAGCACAACTCATTTCAGTCGAGAAACAAGGGTGCTATTATCGCACTGGTGAAGTGGAGTGAAACATATCGCTGATGATACCATTTCGTCTCTGCCAACTTTAAATTGCTAAAATCCGGGAGGGAATCCTTTCTGGCGACTTATTATTGGTTTATTGACTGTTTCAGAGCAGTAACTGGACTGTATTTCTCTTCTCCAGGCTGCACCGCGACAGAAGTGGACCCTGCTCTTCACTGTCACCAGGAGCGGAAGCCCCGAAGGCCCCGCACCCACTGCAGGGCGCAGTCAACAAAGAGAGCCATCCTAGATTGACATGGGTGCCCGGCTCCCCCCGGAGCTCTGGCTGGCCCTGCCGCCCTGCCCTCTGAACAAGACCTCGAACGGCAGCACCTGCCTGGCAGCGCTGGAGCCTCGGTCCTTCTCCTCGGCGCTAGTGCTGGTGGTGCTGGCTGCGCTCATCATCACGCTGCTACTGCTGTCCATCGCCACCTTTCACATCCACAAGCGGAGGATGAAGAGGCGGAAAATCCAGCGGGCGCAAGAGGAGTACGAGCGGGACCACCGCAGCTGCGGCAGCCCACAGGGGGAGCCGATGCTGCTGCTGCTGGGAAGGCCGGTCCAAGACTGCGCCCCCTCTCCAGCTGCTCAGCTCCGCAGTGGACAGATGGACCCAGAAGAAGGGGGCGAGAGCATGTGCGCAGAGCCGGCCGGCGAGGACACGCTGCGCTCCATAGTGCTGTCATGATAGCAATACGAGCAAGGGGCTCTTTGTGACTATAAATACCTGGCGAGGACAGGCAAGGAGAACTGGAAAGGGGCAAGTCCAGCGCATGACACCTCACTCTGCTTCCTCATTTTAAACTTTGGGGAAGGATCGACCCTTCGAAGAAAAGAAAACCACACCTTGCTACCAAATATTGCCATTTGCTCGAGGAACCCTTTGTGCCGCTGTAATACTACAAACGCAATAAGGATGGATGCGGTTTATTTGATTTTTTTAATTATATTTTAAGGGATGTTGTGCTAATATTTTACAAGATAAATCATAAAACTAGGAGAAGACAAACGCAGATCCAAAAATAACTTTTATTAAAAACTGCAGTGGTGGAGATGGTGCTTCGACGTCCGGAGGACAAAGGAGATGGCAGAGCATGGAGACTGCCTTAGTTTCTGTACGAGACAAAAGATGAGGGTCTTCTGTTTGGGAATGGTCCAATAGCGCCCTCACACACATACATACAAGCCTCCGCAGATCTCCTCTACCACCCTAGGCAGTGTCCTTGCAGGATTGTACCAGAGAGAGCCCCTGCTCCCAGGCTCCCAAGGGGCTTCTTCTGTCGCCATCCCTGCAATTCCCAGCGCGCACTGGAGCTGTCCGCCTCCCGCACTGGAGCTGTCCGCCTCCCCGGTGCTGAATCACTCTTGTGTCCCGACTTTGGGAGCTGTCCGCTCTCGCCAGTGCTGAAACATTCACACGCAGCCTGACCGTGCTTTGCTTTACCGCAGGATTGTCCCTCAAGCAAGCGGGTGTTTCCTGTCTGTTTTTAACCTAGATGCACTGCATATCACATTATTTAGTTCCATTTCTATTTACTTTGGAATAAAACTTCATGTATCAGACTGCTAACATGCAGCTTTGAAGTGCGGTGGTTAACCAGTTGGATTTGTCGGCTCATCACGCATAATCCACGTTATGGTCTACATTTTAATTTGACACACCCATCCCCTCTATGCTAATATTAGGGCTGTCTTATGCACTGTCCAATGTTACGTTTACTTTGCACTTTTGCTATGATTAGAGAGCAGTTACGCATTAAACCTGCCTAGAGTAGTGTACGAAACTGGCTTAACGAATTAGGAACAGTTTTTTTGTACTCTTCTTGCCTTTCAGTTTGTATTTATTAAAGACAAGACAACAAATAAGAGCGGATGTGCATAAACGCCATCTATTAAAGTGATATTTCAAATGAGAGTCGTGTGCTGTGTCATTCATGACATGGTTGAGTGCGGAGGAAGTTAGGTATTCACAAGAAGGGCTGTGAATGAGGCCCACTGCTTCTTGAAGGACGTGTAGAGAAAATGCAGGGAAGTTTCTGCAAGAGATCTGCAGTTAAAAATCAGAACCAGAAGGGCGGCTGCAGCAATACCAGCAGGCCAACCAATGGCTGTTGTGTAGCGATTAGTGCTGCGGTGGGTGGAGGGTCGGAGTTGGGGCAGGGGAGGGGGTGGTTCGATTTTATAACCAGGCACGCGCACGAACTCCTGATGGTTAAAGGGTTTGACTTTGTTTTCTGTAAACACATACCACCATGGTTCCATTCACAGGAAAGGCACTTATCAGTGCATCTCTTAACAACAAGCGAGGCCATTCCCATTCTCACTACTTCTCCGTTTAACGTGGCTCATCGCTACTTGGGGCACTTGTGTCCCATAATCACAGGACGCGGAGAAACTGGGAGAGGGGAAAAGATGTTGAACACTAAGCCTAAAGCCCAACCTTAAAGAACAGGGAATACACTCAGCCCATCCGCTGAGCCAGCAGCGCAGTTAGCCTGATGCAGTCACGCAACGCGCTACTGTAATACAAGGGGGAGCTAGGTGTCGAAGTACTCGAGTGTGATTAGTTTCTCGTTGAGATAAAGCTATCGCTTGAAAGTGGCTTGGTTTCACTGCTGGAATTCCATGCCTATTCATGCAGTGCACCCGTTTTGTTTGTCGCATTAGTCTCTGTTAAGAGTGTGTTTTTTTGGACGCACGAACTCCTTTAGTAGCATACCACATAAGCTATACTGTCTACCCTGAGGAGGCGTTGTTTTCAAACAGATGTGTAGGTGAATAAGTGGGAGGGGCATGTAGGCATGGGGATATGTCTATTTTCATCCTTATTCCATTTGTCTGATCAACATAAACTCAATCAAGTTACTTCAAACAATAAACATGCTCCTTTATATACTGAATTCCACAATCTCCATTCAACAATAACTTCTAAGTCACCAAGTGTTATTCGTGTTCAAACTCCATATCATTTAGGCATCTCCTATTAACATATATGTCTATGTCATAAAATGTATAGGAATACTCTACCAGCTTGGCAGCGAACATTGAGTTTGAATTTGTGTTATCTGCCTCTCTTAAAGAGGAATTTTCACATAGCCTCTGTTAGGGAGGAATCTACCCATTTTCAAAGGCACCTCTAAAAAGCTTCCCACCTCAGTCTCCCTTCACAAAGCCTGGTTGGAAAACGAATACATATTTTCAAATATTCTACAGTTCAGATGGAAATACTTAACATATGTCACATGAAGCATTCCTTGGTACTCTGGTGCTTCATAGTGCTGCAGAGCCCCTTTTCAGTGCAGTCTCGCGAATACAGGAACATCAATCTTTCATTGGAGGATGTCAGGAATCTCACATAATCGAAGTGCAGAGCAAATTTAACATGACAAACACCCAGGACAAAATGGCTGAACACAGTTTAAATATTTCAGGGGGTTCCTTTTAACTAAGCATTCCAGTCCATAACTAAAAACGGGCCGAGTTTCACTTTTTAATTATAGTCAAATAACATGGCAACATAATATCTCAGTGCTTACACCTAGATTTTATCATTTTTTGGACAGTAGTGTACATTTTTTTTAAAATCCGGCATGGGCTATAAACTCGATAGCAAGCAGTCCCACCGGGGACCTTGAAGACAGGCATTAGACTGATCGTCAAGCCTAGCATTTTAAAGTATTCAACGCTTTCCGTGACCCACTGCCCCAATTTTGTGAGCCGAATTCAACCCAGGAGCACGTAAACTCAGATATGTATTTACAGGATGTTGTTTAGAGAACCCCACGGAAGCAGAGTGGAATATCCGTAATGATTTCATACTCATTTTTAGGTTGGAGTACTTAGTACTTTCTACCCTCTTCCACACTTATCTGCTAATTCTTTTTACTAGGACATTTGCCAATCAGCCTGTCTATTAATTACAATGCTGATGGCTTTCTGGTGCTCACCAGTCCCACCAAAAATAATACTACAATAGTAGCCCCTCCAAAGATAATACTAAGATAGATGCCATCGAAAATGTTTTGAAACAAACTGGATGGGTGTCTGCCATTAACCTACAATGCGATACCTAAAACATGAAGTACATGATAAGTGTTTGTGATAGGAGTATCTGCCCTGGCTCCCTCTCTACTCCTCAATTTCCCAGGTACACGGCGTCATCATCTCAAACGATAAAAAAAGCGTTTCACTTTTTACTCTGACCTATTGATCAACTTCTAGATAGCATTAGTAGTCAAAACTGAGATGATTTCTAACAATTCTCTGTCAGAAACATTGAGATCTGGTGGCTGGTACAACTATTAAATCTTCCCTGCAATACTATAACGTTTGTGTTTTGGTCATCTAGTATATCACATCACTAGGCTACAAAGAGTGTAGAAGGCTTTAGTTTTGCTCACATCATCTCAGCAAGAAGACAACTATTGTGGCTGTGAGTAGGGAGGATAATCAATTTCAAACTCCAGTGTATGATTTACAAGTGACTTAACAATCCAAACCAATTTACTTGGTCAGAAAAAATATTCTTACACCCTACTAGAACTAGTAACCTTTTCTAATCCATAATCAATTAGTAACACTGCTAATCCATAGAATCCATTGCTAATTTTAATCTCTCATGCAAAGTCAGTAGGGCCTTTTCCACTTAAGGTCCCAACCGCTGTAATTCCCTGATGACCAAATTGCACCACTGCCAGTCTTTTTTATTTAAAAAAAAGGCTTTAACAACTGATTTATTCTAAGTCATTGCAGTTATTACTATCCAAGCCAAGTGACCTCCACAGAGGTAGTGTGCAGTCAAGTAGGTCAAGTTACATTTTGTAATTAATTCCAACGAGGCTAAATTAATCAAATAAGCATTTCCCCTTAAACTTTGAGCTAAATAGGTTCCAAAATTGGGAATAATTTTAACAATTGATGTATGCAAAACATTCCATACTCCAGTCATTTGCATTGAGTACATTTTCAAACATAATTATTTTGCTTTGGTTATATTACTAATAAACTCATTCTGTTTGATATAATGAACATTATGATCCATATTTATTTGGCATGTAGAATCTGAATCACATCATCAACATACACAATAGGGCCAGCATATGTTTTTCATAATTTTCTTCTATAGAAATCCCACTCATTGAAAGAGTGTGGGTGGTTACTTACAAATTCACTAGCAATGCGTGTGCCAGCACACATCCTCGGTACAATCTAAATGCGACAATTAATTTGGGGAAAGATTTACACTTGTATACACAGTTCCAAGACCAATTGTCTGAAAATAAACAGTCCGACTGCTCTCAGCCAACAGGATGGGTTAATGAAATACATTTATTCCAATAACAGAAGAGATCTGTGGAATTTATTGAATGCATCACCCTAAGAACACACCACTGTGGTGGTGCTCTCCCTCTCGTTGATGCACCTGTAACGAATGATACATCTCTCTAACAATATACCTGCCTAAAAATGCGACTCTCTAACAATGCACCTTCTTAACTGAGAATGAGTCACTGCCTACACTGCGTGTTGTCACTGTGATATACTAAGGCAATTTGCTGCAAAGTCAGTACATTTTCCCAGCTAAAAGAAAAACACGTCTAAAATATTATGTATTGTGGAAATTACTTCTTTCTGTTGCACGGTTTTTCACATTGGAGAAGTATTAGTGTGATGGTAAGAGCATATTTCGCAATAAGGTTTTATTAATTTAGAGTCTGTCTTAGAGTTTGGCAGATGGGTACACCATCATAAGCACGACAGATATCCCACCTAACTTATTACGAGTGTATTATACCCTCGTGCTTGTTATAATGTGATGCAGTACCTGTTCGCCAAAATCTAAATCAGGGCCTTAATTTTCTAAAGATTTCTCCATTTTTGATTGATCAGTCATTTCGTGATAATTTAAAGAATGCCATTGGAAACTCCTCTTTTGCACAAACACACAAATTCATCTCTCATACTCCCCACCTAATATACCATTGTGACAATTACATGTCAATTTTAAATAAAACTAAATGCACCTACACTGACTTTATTTCAGTGCACTGAGGGTTTTGTGGGGTATAACCCAAACTTGGATGCCGTTTAGCTTCTTAAAGGTACTATTTCCCTAAGGTTGCAAGCCATGAACTATGAATCCCAATCATCTTTCTTCCAATTGACAAAACTTGGCACACATCACATAGGTCCGTAACTATGTAGTAGGGCATTTATGATATCACTTACGAGGTGTTACACTCCGTAGTGAGATGTAATTTGCCACAAATATTATAAAAGGCTGATACATTTAAAGAACACAAAGCCTACTACACTCATCAGAAAGGCTGAGGAGCTCTATTCACGAAAAGGAATTCTACACTAATGGCAGGTGGCACTGCCAGTGTAAATGTGATGGTGTCATGCTGTTATCTCTTCTACACCACCCTAAAACACACACAAAGAGAATACAAATTCACAAGACTTTACATTGCTTTAAGAAAGGGCAAACACTTTTGCACTAAGTCGAGGCTTGTGTAACAGGGGATGGCAACAACTAGGTATAGCTACCACTGGTGCAGAAGGCACAGCGACACAGCCTAACTCTCTGAAGGGGAGCACTGAATATTATTAAGTGCTGTATTTTACTACTAAACAGCAGTTAAAGGGGACAAATTAGCTTGTTTGTACCAGGACTCATGGCATTTTTGATACTCCACTGGGCAGAAACACATTTACTCTGCTCAATATCACAGAGGTGTTTTTCACTAGTGAAAAAAGTGGTTATTTTTCTATTTCTAGGTTTATACGGAGCTTTTGTTCATGACTGTATAACTATTTGACAGAAATGAAGTCTTAAAGCCAGTTGTGTGCCTGGATAGTGAAACTGTACCTTAAAGTCAGCGACTTAATGCAGAAAGGTCTTTAGTCTCCCATGATAGCTGAGTGATCTTATCATTGTTTTAGTGCCATTTAAAAGGGTGTTCCACAGAAGAATGTCACCATGAACCCCCCCCCTATAGAAGTTGGAGTTTACTCTTGGACTTTATTGGGAGTGAGGAAAAGCATGGGAAGGGTCACGTCTGAGGCTTTATCTTTTCCTTCAAGAACCTCAGTGCCTGTCATCGAGTGCCTTTGTGAAGAAAACATCAACATGTTAAAACTTCATTCCTATACTTCAAAAGAGAAGGGATGCACATTTAACCAGGATAAATGTTTCCTCCATTCATCCAATTTGAATATAACCTTAAATAGAAGTCTATTTCACCCATGAAAGATCAGATCCTAAATACAATATCGTTATAGTACTTGGTGCAGAGTTGAGGGTTTATCTAAGAAGGGAGGCATATATATCTGAGTAAAGACATTTCTCACGAAATGTTAATTTAATTTCAACTGAATTGAACTGGGGTCTGACACACATCAACTGATTACCGGGCAGTTTTCAGGCAGCTAAAGTTGGAGAAGCATTGAGTCTTTGGAAATGTTAAACGTACTGGGTTGTGTGTTCGAGTGTCATTGTCTCTGTGGAAGGTCTACTCACAATAAAGTGTTATACAAACCATGAACCATAGACGTGGGAAGCACACACTGCCTCTGCATCATTACACACAGATGTAAAAGCATGCACAGGGCAAAGTCTTAGGGCATGATTTAGAGTTTGGTGAACAGGGTACTCCCTCGCAATGGACAAACTCTCTGTCCATCCACCCAATTTCGAGTCGGGTGGACTGCCAGATTTACATAAAGAGAGTAAGGTTTACTCAGCCAGATCAAACCTTCCTCTGATAGCCCAAGGGAGTACGGGGTGTCAGAAGTAAGCCAGATGACCGCCTGTCCTATTTAGAGTAGACTGGAATGTCCTGATGGTAAAGGACAGTAAAAATACAAAAATGGTCCCTTGCCATGTGAGAAATCAACCATTGCGTTACGCCATTAGTTGCTACTTGTCCAAAAACAAACCCTTCCTGAAGGAGTTTATTTTAGAACAATAAAAACATTTAAAAGTTTAGTGTAAGGGTCTGTCACCAATGATGGACATACAGCAAACTATTGAATGGTTTTGTATGAACCACAATGATGGTGGCTCACCAAATCCACAGAATTTGGCAAGTGGAGTTATGGTAGGATGGTGGATGCAATGGCCTCCGCCACCCTAGCTGACTTCACTCTGGTTGGCCACCTCTAAATCAGGACCTTAGTCACGTCTTTGATATAGTGCCTGGGGAGGTCTGTTCCTGGCCTTGTAGTGGGTCCAGAAGGCTTTTGATATAAAAACATCAGGTCATGAGGTGATAGTGAAGCTACAGACATTGTTGAGTCAATCCCAAGATGTCTGCTTTGTGGTTCATATAAGACTTCTGCCACAGACAAAGATTGTCCCTAAGGGATGCAATGTTTTAACCACACCTAGAGTAGCCTAAAACTTGGAATCCACTGCCCTCCTACAGAACAGGATTGGCAACCTGCACACATTTCATTAAACCCACTGCAGTTGTGTAAGCAGGGCCTTATTCATATACACACTCTTCCCATGCAAATAAGAAATGCTGCTTAACCAAGAAATTAACTAGTACACCAGTTCTTTTCATACTAAAGTAGGCACACCACAGCTCTTTCTACAGTACTACCATTCACAGTGCATGGTTGGCGCACTTTGGCCCACTAAATTAACAGCAAGATCTGTTCTTGGTCTCTCCCACCAAAACCTGTCACACTTACATCAGAAAACATGGGATGGACCTTTGAACTATGTATTGTTAAAAACACAATCTCACGAGCAACAATATACACATTAACTACTGCTGCATTACAGCAAACTATGCCTACTTCTCCAAATAATATCTGGGTTGAAGCATCAATGTCCTCAAAAGAATGTAGACAGAATGCTGAATTACTGCTTTCAAAATCAGCATTTATGGTTCACAGAACTATTTGAATTGGAAATAAGGTATCATAACCCCAATACATTATTGCATAAGAAAGAAGAATTGGGAATTGGTCACATTAGAATTTGTGGTTTTAATGTCCCCCTTAGGTTTCCAAGCAAGACATCTAAATGTGGGTCGATGGGAAATACCCACCGGTAGGAGCTTAAGTCCCACCCATGCAAGAAAGGACGTTACAAAGGAACAGAGTCATGAAAACACACCAAGAATGGTGTTGCTAGATCTTTATTGGCTTAAAATCACAGAGCAAAATGGACTGCCAGCACCAGTGCGACATCTGTGCAAGAACTATAGTGTGACTACACAAATATGTTGGGATGTAATGCATTTTGAAAGACATGAATTAGGGAGAGGTTCCTAAGGTGAGCACAGGCTTCAGTGAATGAGTGAATGGAGTTTTGGAGTTCATTTACTTGCTGCTTGAAGTGTATTTCTGTATTGTAGTTTGTTGCTCTGTTTGTAGCTTATGGCAGACAATTGTATCTGATAAATACTTATCTGAAGGAAACTTAGGTTCATCAGAATCCACCTAATTATTCAATCATTAGGTTTTAAGTTCAAGTTTCAAATGTATCAATATATGTCTTTCTGTTTTATTAAAAACAATATTGCAAACCGGTAGGATCCACATAACATTCAGATTATTAAAATTTTACCCCCTTTAAGGCTGAATTGAAAATGTTATTAGATAGTAGAGCTAGGTGCCAGTATGCGTGAAGGAGAACTTGAAAACAGTGAACATCTCAAGAATTCTAATGAGTTGATACAAGAAAAATATTATGAGGATGAGAAGTGGTACTACAGATGTACTTTTTTACATGCTCTTACATGCCTTTGTGAATCACCCGTTAAGCATCCAATCCCTTAGTAGTAAAAGTGCAATGATGGTACAGCACTCGCTAAATCTATTAACTATTATTGTTATCTAAATAATCCCGCTTTATTCTCATTTTAAGTGTGCTTGGCTAATTCACAAAGACATGTAAGACTTCATAGGGGTGCTGTAAAAGAACTACTTTACATAGACCAAAATGCCTTGGTTAATATGCCCCTAATTTCATAATTTAGTTTTTGAAGACAAAATCAGTTACCTAATAAAACAGAAACAGCTTTGTTGCACAATTTGTTTCTATCGTGAGATGGAGGTAGTGACAAGAATAAGTCCACCTGGGTACATGGGAAGTTGAATAGGGTGTGCCAATTTCACGTAATTTACCTTCATGTAATTGCGTAGTTATGAGAAATGTTAGCAAAATTACATTAAATTAAGCGGAAATATGCTAAGTACAAATCTGTTATTTAGCGTCACATTTTAGCATGAAATGTGTATACATTTCTATTTTTGCATGTAAATTGCGCGTTCGAAGTAAATTCTTATTGTAAATTGCGCACAAAGTGTATTTGAGAAGATGCCTCTAATGCTTAATTTAGTTATTGAAGACAAACTGAGTTACCTAATAAAAAAGAATCGGCTTTGTTGGAAAGTTTGTTACTGTCGTGAGAAGGAGGCAGTCACATTAAGAATAATTCCACCTAGCTGCACCGTAACAACAGCAGTGTATGCCAAATTCACATAATTTGCTTTCATGTAATTACATAATTATGTGAAATTTTGGCAAAGCTAAACAAAATTATGCAAAGTAAAAATCTGTGTTTTAGAGTTAGATTTTATCGTGAGGAGTATACATGTGCTAATATTACCTGTAAATGGCTATTTCGCAGTATTTTATTTTTATCGCAAACGGCACACAACATGCCTTAGTGGATATGATTTCTTAATTTTCCTTATCCGTATAATGCATTATTAAGAAATGTTGACTCCCCTAGTCATGACTAGGTTCTCTCACAGTTGAGACAATGTAAACTCAGTTTCCCTATTATTATGCATTCATTGTATTATGCACAGGAGGTGCAATTGATGGCTTTCGTTGGTCTTCCTACAAAGATTTTTTACGGCATACATTTTGAAGGTCACCTGGGACTGACCCTTGATAAAAACTTACCTATGTCACTCATCATTGGTTAAATCGATAGCTTAGACCAAAAATATCATGTGCAGAAAAGTGTCTGAAAATGAGCAAGATATTCCAAAAATTCCTTCCCAAAAGTAATTGCCTTGACAAACAATGTTATGTAATTGAAGGCAACACACCATGTACATATCAGTTTGCTTTGACAGTTCACTATACAGTAGTCCTCAAAAGCTGGGCAGTAACATTTTGCGATTTATAAAAATGTGTTCTCTGTAATTATTGTGAATATTACTTATTACCTAGGAAGGTTTTGACATAATGTAAAATTCTATTTGCTTGTTGTTTTAATGCTGCCATCAAATGTTAAGCGATCCCAATTTACTGTACTATTCCTGCTCTAAATTGCAATTTTCATTTGATGTTTAGCGAAGCTTCTAGTAGGAAAATATGTGTTGTTTCAAATTATAAATACTAAGGGGCATATTTACAAGAGAGTGACACATCCACATGGATGCGCCACATTTCTTGCCCCCCCAAAAGGTACCGTGGATGCAACATATTTACAATACGACGCACCATGGCGCACAGTACCACAATAGCGTCAACATTTTTGGCATTTTGCTGCACTAGCGCCAACAGTTTTGACACTAGCACAGCAAAGCACAAGGAGGCCTATAGGAGATTATGGGTTTGTCATTTTAATGCATGGTCTGAGCAGGCATTAAAAATGATGCCAAAAATGGCGCAGTGAAATCTAGTAAATTTCACTGCACCATTTTTTTGGGTCTCCCTGCGTGGCAACGCCCCACTTGCATATACTATGCCTGGCGCAGGCATAATGTGGTGCAAGGGTTTACGAAGTAGCGCATGCATTGCGCCACTTTGTAAATATGGCGTGGGGAAATTGCCTCCTTAACACCACATTAGGGTAAAAAAAATGACACTAGGTGTTGTAAATATGACCCTTAGATCATTAAGTGCCTGAACCTTTACAACTCATTCTGAGTTTGACGGCGGTGGTCTTCCTCCTGTCAGCCCTATTCAGATTTTCCTCACGCTGCCCGATGGGAAACAGGCCACAAGATTGACGCAGCTCATAAGAGAGCTGGCGACAATGTTGTGTTGCATCGGGTGTGACACCACCTGTTGCGCTTTTTACTTCTTGTAAATCAGGCAGTGCTAAACTCAACGGGGCTGCACATGGGGGCCCCTGAACTGCCCATGCCAAGTGCATGGGCTTCCATGGGGCCCCGGCACCCCGTATCCTCCAGCCTTTGCATGGCTGTGGAACTGCCATGCAAAAGCTGGCAGACACGGGGGTCGTAATCCCCTGGGCAGCGCTGCCCTGGTGGATCAAGACCGCCGGCACCACCAAGCCATCGACCGGCCAACTGTGGTGCTTTCACCACGGTCGTAATGTGGAGGTTGGACCGCCACTTTGGTGGCGGTCTGATCACCACCGTTAGTGTGGCGGTCTAAAGACCGCCACACTCGTAATGACAGCCTCTGTCACTGTCAAAACAAGCGGCCTTGCAGCACAGTGTCGTGTTTTGAATGAAACATAAAGTAGAACATGAAGAAATATAATAACTAGCAAAAGACTCAACACACTGGTTTCACACGTGTTAGTCAAAAAATCAAATGATTGTTTTCCAGGTTGCCAATTCTAGCCAGTACTGACAGACCAAACATGGTGGATGTCCCATCGGGGTATCTCTGCTATCTCCCCTCTGATTTAAAGGCAGCAGGAAGGAAATCTTGCTTTGTTGGAGTCATCACCTGTTCAAACACCAAAAACAACATTGGTTGATTGTGGGGCTGCAGGAAATAGTATTAAACTATCTGCCCAGTTTTGGCCTGGTACCTCACTAGCATTTTCACTGGAGTCACCTTCGTGCAACTCTCCCACGTAAGTAATGGCAATTGTGAATGGAAAGCTGCAACTGTGACATTATTGTCCCCATCCAAGGATAGTGGAAATCACAACTCTACATGGTTCTTAAGCAGCGAGTCCGGTCAGTGAATTACCCACTGCCTCGCAGTGATGATTAACTCTTATTACTTCAAGCTCGGATAATGACGATCGTATCCTCGTGATGCCAGGGCATATGAATTCCCTTTCCTGACGGACAACGATGGTTAACTGGCACTTTAGAAATGATCAATTGGTTGATGCCTTGGACCAGATTAAGGCCCTCATTCTGACCCTGGCGGTCGGCGGAGAGACGGCGGTCGGACCGCGAACAGACCGGCGGTATTAAAAATGGCATTCTGACCCTGGCGGGAACCGCCAACACAGCCCGCCAACTTAACACTCCGACCGCCACAGCGGTACAAACAAACAGCGCGGCGGTTCCCGCCAACAGCCCGGCGGCAGACAAAGTACCGCCCACCCTATTACGACCCACCAATCTGCCACCTTTTCCGGGGCGGGAGCACCGCCGATAAGAACACGGCGGAAACAGACTACGAACGGGAAAACGCTCACCTCTACGCACTCCACGCGAGATTCCGGCAGTATGGAGCCAGAGTTGCAGGTCATCCCCGCACTCCTATTCCTGCTCATATACCAGGAGCACGCCCGGCGGCGCGGAAGACATCGGTGAGTACTGCACCTACGACACAGGGGAGGGAAAAGATTACCGGCACACACCCACCCACCCACACCCACTACAACACACACATCAATGCATTCCCACAGATCACTGTCACAACCCACAAACCACCCCCCTCCGAAATAATGCAAAGACCAAAAGAAGAGATCATAAACGGGCAGATATATTGAAATATGGACACCAGTAATCCAAATAAATTAATAAACTATGTACAAAATATATACAGCTACTAAATGTAGTCCAACCACTGTCCGTGGATCACAGGGGTCCTGTGCAAAGGGGCAAGGCCCAGTCCCACGACAAGAACTCCACGGAGAGAACACTGCAGGGGCATCAGAAAGAAAATAGGACAGGCACCTCAGGGGGAAGGGAAGGGGGGGCACCTCAGCCACTTGAGTACACAACGCCAGATCCACGAGGGGACTCCATGACCACTGGGCCATCCTGGGGAGTGCAAAGCCACAGTCCATACAGTCCATACAGTGGTTGGCCTGCCCACTGGGCCATCCTGGGGAGAGCAAAGCCACAGTCCATACAGTCCATACAGTGGGTGGCCTGCCCACTGGGCCATCCTGGGGAGAGCAAAGCCACAGTCCATACAGTCCATACAGTGGGTGGCCTGCCCACTGGGCCATCCTGGGGAGAGCAAAGCCACAGTCCATACAGTCCATACAGTGGGTGGCCTGCCCACTGGGCCATCCTGGGGAGAGCAAAGCCACAGTCCAAACAGTCCATACAGTGGGTGGCCTGCCCACTGGGCCATCCTGGGGAGAGCAAAGCCACAGTCCATACAGTCCATACAGTGGGTGGCCTGCCCACTGGGCCATCCTGGGGAGAGCAAAGCCACAGTCCAAACAGTCCATACAGTGGGTGGCCTGCCCACTGGGCCATCCTGGGGAGAGCAAAGCCACAGTCCATACAGTCCATACAGTGGGTGGCCTGCCCACTGGGCCATCCTGGGGAGAGCAAAGCCACAGTCCAAACAGTCCATACAGTGGGTGGCCTGCCCACTGGGCCATCCTGGGGAGAGCAAAGCCACAGTCCATACAGTCCATAACAGACCCCACTGCCACTGGAGGAGGCAAGTTGGCCAGAGGACATCCTGCAGCCCTGCCCGAGATAGATCCTGCCCTGCCACGTCTGCCAAAGGGCCAGCGGTTCTTGCCCTGAAGGGCCCAGTTCAGCGGTTCTGGAGACGGCGGGGCCCAGTTCAGCGGTTCTTGCCTTGAAGGGCCCAGTTCAGCGGTTCTTGAGACGGCGGGGCCCAGTTCAGCGGTTCTTGAGACGGCGGGGCCCAGTTCATCGGTTCTTGAGACGGCGGGGCCCAGTTCAGCGGTTCTTGCCTTGAAGGGCCCAGTTCAGCGGTTCTTGCCTTGAAGGGCCCAGTTCAGCGGTTCTTGAGACGGCGGGGCCCAGTTCAGCGGTTCTTGAGACGGCGGGGCCCAGTTCAGCGGTTCTTGCCTTGAAGGGCCCAGTTCAGCGGTTCTTGAGACGGCGGGGCCCAGTTCAGCGGTTCTTGAGACGGCGGGGCCCAGTTCAGCGGTTCTTGAGACGGCGGCCGGTCTATGGCCAACTGCTAATTGCCTGGTGGTGCCCTCCTGGGCAGCGGGGATGGTGCTCCTTCACTGCCCACCTGGGCTGTGGGTGGTGGGGCCCTCCTGGCCAGCTGGGCTGGGTCCTCCCTGGGCAGCGGCTATGGGGGTTGTGGGCTCCTCCTGGGCAGCAGGCCTGCTGCCTGACCTCTCCAACTTGCTGCCCTTGCCCTCCTTAGTCGTCGGCCTGTGGCCCTTGCCTCCCTTTGGAGCTGTGGCTGGTGACTGTCTCTGGGTGGTGTCCGGGGGGGATGTAGAAGGCGGGCTCCTGCGGCGCCCCTTCCGCCTTCTGCTCCTCTTCCCAGGGGGTGGGCTGGCTGTCCCCTTGCTGCTGGGTGAAGATCCAGACATGCGGGCTGGCGGGCTCCAATACCCCTGCACCCTTGTCAAGGGGGCTGCAGGGCTGGTGGTGGCTGAGGTGCTCTTCTTACCCCGACGAGAAGGAGGGGGGGGCTCAGGGTCAGGAAAGAAGTTAGTAGTGGCGAGGAAGAGCTTCTTGGGACAATGGAGAGTGGTAGGTACAGTGGGAATGGGAGTGGAGGGAGAGGATGTGGTTGTAGGTGAGTCACGTTTGCTGTCTTTGGGTGCAGGTGCAGGAGGGATAGGCTGTCGTGAGGTGGATGGCTGTTGGGTGGGTGGGTGGCTGCGTTTGTGTGGTGTGGAAGAGGGGGTGACAGACACAGTGGGAGAGGACACAGGGGACGTGTAAATGGCAGTGGGGGTGGTGACTGCACGTGTGCGGACTGGAGTGGAGGGTGTGCTGGTGATGGAAACACTGGCTGATGGTGAGGTGAATGGAGGTGTGAGTGTAGACGTCACAGGGAGGGAGGAGGGAGACGAGGAGGTGGGGGTCACAGAGGTGGTAGTGACTGTTGGCATGTCTGCATCGGAATGTTGCGTGTGTGAATGTCTGCGTGATCTGTGGTGCTTATGTTTGGATGAGCTTCTCTTGGGTGTTGAGGTGTGTGCAGGCTGGTCTGATGGTGTGGGTGGGACAGGCAGAGGAACAGGAGACTGGGAGGAGGGAGTTAGTAGAGGCAGGCAGGAGACAGGGACAATGGCTGCCGTCAGTGCTGAGGCCAGAGCCTGGAACGATCGCTGATGGGCAGCCTGACCCGAATGAATGCCCTCCAGGTACGCATTGCTGCGATGAACCTCCCTCTCCACCCCCTGGATGGCATTCAAAAGGGTAGTCTGCCCAACAATGAGCGTTCGGAGGAGGTCAATGACCTCCTCACTGAGGGCAGCGGGGGTAACAGGGGCAGGGCCTGAGGTGCCTGGGGCGAAGGAGATGCCCGGCTTCCTGACAGAGCGGGCACGGGGCGAACGCGGAGGGGCTGCTGGGAGGGCGGAGATGGTGCGCTGGGTGGCGGCTGTACCTGTAATGGCGGGGGGCACGGATGGTGCCACCCCCGCAAGGGAGCCCCCTTCCGAGGACGTGTCCGTGTCGCTGCAGGCTCCAGTCGTCCCCGTCGTGGAGCTCCCCTCGCCCTCCGTCTCACTGGTCCAGTCTGACTCTGTGGCATGGCCCTCCTGGGCCATGTGAGATGCAGCTCCCTCCTGCCCCGATGCCACTTCTCCTCCGCCTGATGATGCTGATGCACACAAGCACAGAAAGACAAACAAAAAGGGGGGGGAGAGAGAAATAAAGGGATATTGAGTACATGGATCTCCGGTACAGTTAGCGGACATGACAGACACAGATGCCCCCTGCACTAAGTTGCGCACTTGGGGTCCGCTACGCATTCCGTGGAACATGCCCTACACGCCTAGAGTTGTCAACTGCACCCATGGATGACACGGCCCAGGGATGGCTGTACTGACACACTACTGAGGGTGGTGGCTGGGGACACAGGGGCTTACGGGGGTGCCCAGCCTACAGATATCGCCCTGGCCTAGGGGGACCCCCAGCCCTCCTCCCCCACCCAGACACCTCCACTGCACGACAACAGAGTAGATGATGCTTGTACTCACCCCCTTGTGTCTGCTGTGCTGCCCTCACGCGCCCATCCAAATCAGGGTAGGCCACCGCCAGGATCCGGAACATCAGGGGGCTCAGTTGACGGCAGGCACCCCGCCTACGTTGGGAGGCCATCCCCAGCAGAGACTCGGCGGTCTTCTTGGTCCCACGGCGGATGTCCTCCCACCTCTTGCGGCAGTGGGTGCCCCGTCGATGGTGGACCCCCAGGCCCCGGACTTCCTTGGCGATGGCACGCCAAATCCCGATCTTCTCATGGGCGCGGACCTATGTGACACGTACAGGGAGGGAGAAATACCACGTTCAAGTTACTCAGCATTTTCCTTTCCAGTGGCCCAACGCCCCCCATCCCCGCCAGGCCCCCCGCCAGGACCCCCGCCATGCCCAACATACCCCCCATCCCCGCCAGGCCCCCCGCCAGGCCCCCCGCCATGCCCAACATGCCCCCCATCCCCGCCAGGCCCCCCGCCAGGCCCCCCGCCATGCCCAACATGCACCCCATCCCCGCCAGGCCCCCCGCCAGGCCCCCCGCCATGCCCAACATGCACCCCATCCCCGCCAGGCCCCCCGCCAGCCCCAACATGCCCCCCATCCCCGCCAGGCCCCCCGCCAGGCCCCCCGCCATGCCCAACATGCCCCCCATCCCCGCAAGGCCCCCCGCCAGGCCCCCCGCCATGCCCAACATGCACCCCATCCCCGCCAGGCCCCCCGCCATGCCCAACATGCACCCCATCCCCGCCAGGCCCCCCGCCAGGCCCCCCGCCAGGCCCCCCGCCATGCCCAACATGCACCCCATCCCCACCAGGCCCCCCGCCAGGCCCCCCGCCATGCCCAACATGCACCCCATCCCCGCCAGGCCCCCCGCCATGCCCAACATGCACCCCATCCCCGCCAGGCCCCCCGCCAGGCCCCCCGCCATGCCCAACATGCACCCCATCCCCGCCAGGCCCCCCGCCATGCCCAACATGCACCCCATCCCCGCCAGGCCCCCCGCCATGCCCAACATGCACCCCATCCCCGCCAGGCCCCCCGCCAGGCCCCCCGCCATGCCCAACATGCACCCCATCCCCGCCAGGCCCCCCGCCATGCCCAACATGCACCCCATCCCCGCCAGGCCCCCCGCCAGGCCCCCCGCCATGCCCAACATGCACCCCATCCCCGCCAGGCCCCCCGCCAGGCCCCCCGCCATGCCCAACATGCCCCCCATCCCTGCCAGGCCCCCCGCCAGGCCCCCCGCCAGCCCCAACATGCACCCCATCCCCGCCAGGCCCCCCGCCAGGCCCCCCGCCATGCCCAACATGCACCCCATCCCCGCCAGGCCCCCCGCCAGGCCCCCCGCCATGCCCAACATGCCCCCCATCCCCGCCAGGCCCCCCGCCAGGCCCCCCGCCAGCCCCAACATGCCCCCCATCCCCGCCAGGCCCCCCAGCCAGCCAGTGGCCCCAAATCCAGATAGAATTAAACTCACTTGTTGGTCTGGAGGACCGTAGAGTAGCGCATACTGGGGGAGGACCCCATCCACAAGTTTCTCCAACTCCTCTCCAGTGAAGGCAGGGGCCCTTTCCCCAGTCGCAGCAGCCATTGTCCCTTCCAGACCGAGGTCACAGCAACACTTGCAGTATAGGTCCTCTCCTGTGAAAGTTCAAGTCGCAAGTGGATAAGTAGATAGAAAATGGCGGTCACGTCCGCGGCGGTGCGTACCGCGGCGGTGCGTCCCGCCACCGCCGGCGCCCTTCGCCATTGGCTCCTGAAACCCATAGGCTTCAATGTTAACCAATGAGGCTTCGCGCCGCGGTCTTCGCCCGCCGCCCGCCGCGGTGTGCCACGCCAGCGCATTGACCTCACATCCCATTGTCACACTTCACAGGTCAGGCAGCCGCCATTTCCAGGGCCCACATGGCTCAATTTCAACTGCGTCACACAGGCCTAGGCCTTGCATAGCCACTCATACACGCCATTCACTGCATAGAGAATCGTATACTGTGCTAGCTGTGAGTACGTACCTGTGGGTTGCCTGACTGTGTGCTCCATGTTGTCCTTCCTAGGCACCGTCCGCTGGGTTTGGCGAGGAGACGGATGAATCCTCCCGTGTACCGACCGCTGGTGGACCTGTCGACAATGGAAGAACGCCACATTATCCTGACCTACCGTCTTAACCGTGCCACTATCCATGAACTGTGTGCCCGGCTGGAGCCCGACCTGATGTCCCCCATCCGCCAACCCACAGGGATTCCCCCTCTGGTGCAGGTCATGTCAGTACTCCATTTCTTGGCAAGTGGGTCATTTCAGACAACCGTGGGAATTGCTTCGGGGATGTCTCAGCCCATGTTTTCAAAGGTGTTATCCAGAGTGTTGTCTGCCCTGATGAAATCCGTGAGGAACTACATCATTTTCCCTGAGGTGGGCGAACTGGCTACAGTGAAGGGTGATTTCTACGCCCTTGGACATATTCCCAACGTAATTGGTGCCATTGATGGGACCCATGTGGCTTTGGTTCCCCCAAGAGACAGGGAGCAGGTGTACAGGAACAGAAAAAGTTACCATTCAATGAACATCCAGGTGGTGTGTTTGGCTGACCAGTACATCTCGCATGTAAATGCCAAATTCCCAGGGTCAGTGCATGACGCCTACATCCTCAGGAATAGCAGCATCCCTTACGTGATGGAACAGCTACAGAGACACCGTGTATGGCTAGTGGGGGACGCTGGGTACCCCAACCTGTCGTGGCTACTGACCCCAGTAAGGAATCCCCGGACCAGGGCAGAGGAACGGTACAATGAGGCCCATGGGCGTACTAGGAGGGTGATCGAACGCACCTTTGGCCTCCTAAAGGCCAGGTTTCGCTGCCTGCATATGACCGGTGGATCCCTAATGTACTCACCTAAGAAGGTGTGTCACATCATCGTGGCCTGCTGCATGCTTCACAACCTGGCTTTGCGCCGCCAGGTGCCTTTCCTGCAGGAGGATGGTCGAGACGGTGGTGTTGTGGCAGCGGTGGAACCTGAGGAGAGTGACGAGGAGGAAGACGACGGGGCTGAAACAGACAACAGGGACAGAATCATTGAACAGTACTTCCAATAGGACACAGGTAACATTTCAAAGATAATTTAGTAAAAGTTAACTACTCTGCAGCATCTCTGCTGCCTGTCTATTTGCCCCAGTGTATGATGACTGAGTTGTGGCTTTTCCCTCCCTATTTCAGATCTGGGGTCCCCAGTACGAGTCCTGTGCTTCGTTTCCCCATGGACTACAGCTTTGTGGCAGCTGTTTGTTGACTTCACCATGTACAAGGACATATTTGCACTGTCATGTCAATTACAATCTATTGAAATCACAGCCAGACTCCTGATATTTTGGTGCAAAATAGGTGTTTATTGAAGTGCTCAAAATGGGATGGGTGGTTTCAAGTGGGTGGGGGCTATGGTGAAGGAATGTCCATGGCAGAGTCCAGAGTAACAGTCACACAGGTGCATTGTCCAGAGGCCTGTGGAGAGATGGAGCATGGGCAGTTCGAGGATGGACAGGGTGACAATGTGGGACAGTGGGATGACATCAGGTGGTATCCATTGCTGGCGGGGGTCTTGACATCCTACTCTGTCTTGCGAGATCTCAGGGCCCTCTTGCGGGGTGGTTCTTCTCCTGCAGGAGGTGGGGGTCTGGTGGGCTGCTGCTGTGCGGGGGCCTCCTGTCCACTAGCGCCGGCGGAGGTGGATGGCTGTTCTTGGTCCCGGCTAGTGGCAGGGGCCCTTGGGTGTTGTTCAGTGTCCGCCCTGCTGTTTACGAGGTCCTGCAGCAGCCCTACCATGGTAACCAGGGTGGTGTTGATGGCTCGGATGTCCTCCCTGTACCCCCGATAGTGTTCCTCCTGCAGCACCTGGATCTCCTGGAACCGGGCCAGTACCGTCGCCATCGTCTCCTGGGAGCGGTTGTATGCTCCCATGATGGTGGTGAGGACCTCGTGGAGAGTGGGTTCCCTGGGCCTCTCCTCCCCCCCCTGTCGCACAGCTGCCCGCCGAGTTGCCCTGTTTCCCTGGGCCTCTGCCCCCTGGCCGGTGTGCCCACTACCACTGCCCCCAGGTCCCTGTTGTTGTTGGGGTGGTGGGTTATCCTGGGTGCCCTGTAGTGGTAGACACACCGCAGATTGACGCGCCCTGGAGACAGAGGCATGGGCCCGCTGGGTGGGAGCTGTGCTGGTGTTCCCAGAGGGGTTAGGGTCTATAGTGGCCTGTGCCTGTGTGAGGGGAACCGACTGTCCAGAGGTCCCCGATGGTCCGGGCTGGTCATCGGTTGTAAGGAAATGCCTCCTTGGCATGGTTGCCCCCTGACTTTTTGCCTTTGCTGATGCTATGTTTACAATTGAAAGTGTGCTGAGGCCTGCTAACCAGGCCCCAGCACCAGTGTTCTTTCCCTAACCTGTACTTTTGTATCCACAATTGGCAGACCCTGGCATCCAGATAAGTCCCTTGTAACTGGTACTTCTAGTACCAAGGGCCCTGATGCCAAGGAAGGTCTCTAAGGGCTGCAGCATGTCTTATGCCACCCTGGAGACCTCTCACTCAGCACAGACACACTGCTTGCCAGCTTGTGTGTGCTAGGGAGGACAAAACGAGTAAGTCGACATGGCACTCCCCTCAGGGTGCCATGCCAGCCTCTCACTGCCTATGCAGTATAGGTAAGACACCCCTCTAGCAGGCCTTACAGCCCTAAGGCAGGGTGCACTATACCATAGGTGAGGGTACCAGTGCATGAGCATGGTACCCCTACAGTGTCTAAACAAAACCTTAGACATTGTAAGTGCAGGGTAGCCATAAGAGTATATGGTCTGGGAGTCTGTCAAACACGAACTCCACAGCACCATAATGGCTACACTGAAAACTGGGAAGTTTGGTATCAAACTTCTCAGCACAATAAATGCACACTGATGCCAGTGTACATTTTATTGTAAAATACACCCCAGAGGGCACCTTAGAGGTGCCCCCTGAAACCTATCCGACTATCTGTGTAGGCTGACTGGTTCAAGCAGCCTGCCACACTAGAGACATGTTGCTGGCCCCATGGGGAGAGTGCCTTTGTCACTCTGAGGCCAGTAACAAAGCCTGCACTGGGTGGAGATGCTAACACCTCCCCCAGGCAGGAGCTGTAACACCTGGCGGTGAGCCTCAAAGGCTCACCCCTTTGTCACAGCCCAGCAGGGCACTCCAGCTTAGTGGAGTTGCCCGCCCCCTCCGGCCACGGCCCCCACTTTTGGCGGCAAGGCTGGAGGGAACAAAGAAAGCAACAAGGAGGAGTCACTGGCCAGTCAGGACAGCCCCTAAGGTGTCCTGAGCTGAGGTGACTCTGACTTTTAGAAATCCTCCATCTTGCAGATGGAGGATTCCCCCAATAGGGTTAGGATTGTGACCCCCTCCCCTTGGGAGGGGGCACAAAGAGGGTGTACCCACCCTCAGGGCTAGTAGCCATTGGCTACTAACCCCCCAGACCTAAACACGCCCTTAAATTTAGTATTTAAGGGCTACCCTGAACCCTAGAAAATTAGATTCCTGCAACTACAAGAAGAAGGACTGCCTAGCTGAAAAACCCCTGCAGAGGAAGACCAGAAGACGACAACTGCCTTGGCTCCAGAAACTCACCGGCCTGTCTCCTGCCTTCCAAAGATCCTGCTCCAGCGACGCCTTCCAAAGGGACCAGCGACCTCGACATCCTCTGAGGACTGCCCCTGCTTCGAAAAGACAAGAAACTCCCGAGGACAGCGGACCTGCTCCAAGAAAAGCTGCAACTTTGTTTCCAGCAGCTTTAAAGAACCCTGCAAGCTCCCCGCAAGAAGCGTGAGACTTGCAACACTGCACCCGGCGACCCCGACTCGGCTGGTGGCGATCCAACACCTCAGGAGGGACCCCAGGACTACTCTGATACTGTGAGTACCAAAACCTGTCCCCCCTGAGCCCCCACAGCGCCGCCTGCAGAGGGAATCCCGAGGCTTCCCCTGACCGCGACTCTTTGAACCTAAAGTCCCGACACCTGGGAGAGACCCTGCACCCGCAGCCCCCAGGACCTGAAGGACCGGACTTTCACTGGAGGAGTGACCCCCAGGAGTCCCTCTCCCTTGCCCAAGTGGAGGTTTCCCCGAGGAACCCCCCCCTTGCCTGCCTGCAGCGCTGAAGAGATCCCGAGATCTCTCATAGACTAACATTGCAAACCCGACGCTTGTTTCTACACTGCACCCGGCCGCCCCCGCGCCGCTGAGGGTGAAATTTCTGTGTGGACTTGTGTCCCCCCCGGTGCCCTACAAAACCCCCCTGGTCTACCCTCCGAAGACGCGGGTACTTACCTGCAAGCAGACCGGAACCGGGGCACCCCCTTCTCTCCATTCTAGCCTATGTGTTTTGGGCACCACTTTGAACTCTGCACCTGACCGGCCCTGAGCTGCTGGTGTGGTGACTTTGGGGTTGCTCTGAACCCCCAACGGTGGGCTACCTTGGACCAAGAACTGAGCCCTGTAAGTGTCTTACTTACCTGGTTAATCTAACAAATACTTACCTCCCCTAGGAACTGTGAAAATTGCACTGTGTCCACTTTTAAAACAGCTATTTGTCAATAACTTGTAAAGTATACATGCAATTTTTATGATTTGAAGTTCCTAAAGTACTTACCTGCAATACCTTTCGAATGAGATATTACATGTAGAATTTGAACCTGTGGTTCTTAAAATAAACTAAGAAAAGATATTTTTCTATATAAAAACCTATTGGCTGGATTTGTCTCTGAGTGTGTGTACCTCATTTATTGTCTTGTGTATGTACAACAAATGCTTAACACTACTCCTTGGATAAGCCTACTGCTCGACCACACTACCACAAAATAGAGCATTAGTATTATCTATTTTTACCACTATTTTACCTCTAAGGGGAACCCTTGGACTCTGTGCATGCTATTCCTTACTTTGAAATAGCACATACAGAGCCAACTTCCTACATTGGTGGATCAGCGGTGGGGTACAAGACTTTGCATTTGCTGGACTACTCAGCCAATACCTGATCACACGACAAATTCCAAAATTGTCATTAGAAATTGATTTTTGCAATTTGAAAAGTTTTCTAAATTCTTAAAAGACCTGCTAGGGCCTTGTGTTAGATCCTGTTTAGCATTTCTTTTAGAGTGTAAAAGTTTGTAAAAGTTTGAATTAGATTCTAGAACCAGTTTTTATTTCTTAAAAAGTATTCCAACTTTTAGAAGCAAAATGTCTAGCACAGATGTGACTGTGGTGGAACTCGACACCACACCTTACCTCCATCTACAGATGAGAGAGCTAAGGTCACTCTGTAAATTAAAGAAAATAGCAATGGGCCCCAAACCTACCAAAGTACAGCTCCAGGAGCTTTTGGCAGAGTTTGAAAAGGCCAACCCCTCTGAGGATGGCAACTCAGAGGACGAAGATAGTGACTTGGAGGGAAATTCCCCCCCTCCAGTCCTACTTAGGGAGAGCAGGGCTTCTCAAGCCCTGACTCCACAAATAATAGTCAGAGATGCTGGTTCCCTCACAGGAGGGACCAACAACTCTGAAATCACTGAGGATAACTCCAGTGAAGAGGACATCCAGTTAGCCAGGATGGCCAAAAGATTGGCTTTGGAAAGGCAGATCCTAGCCATAGAGAGGGAAAGACAAGAGATGGGCCTAGGACCCATCAATGGTGGCAGCAACATAAATAGGGTCAGAGATTCTCCTGACATGTTGAAAATCCCTAAAGGGATTGTAACTAAATATGAAGATGGTGATGACATCACCAAATGGTTCACAGCTTTTGAGAGGGCTTGTGTAACCAGAAAAGTGAACAGATCTCACTGGGGTGCTCTCCTTTGGGAAATGTTCACAGGAAAGTGTAGGGATAGACTCCTCACACTCTCTGGACAAGATGCAGAATCCTATGACCTCATGAAGGGTACCCTGATTGAGGGCTTTGGATTCTCCACTGAGGAGTACAGGATTAGGTTCAGGGGGGCTCAAAAATCCTCGAGCCAGACCTGGGTTGACTTTGTTGACTACTCAGTGAAAACACTAGATGGTTGGATTCAAGGCAGTGGTGTAAATAATTATGATGGGCTGTACAATTTATTTGTGAAAGAACACCTGTTAAGTAATTGTTTCAATGATAAACTGCATCAGCATCTGGTAGACCTAGGACCAATTTCTCCCCAACAATTGGGAAAGAAGGCGGACCATTGGGTCAAGACAAGGGTGTCCAAGACTTCAACAGGGGGTGACCAAAAGAAAGGGGTCACAAAGACTCCCCAGCAGAAGGGTGATGAGACAACCAAAACTAAAAATAGTAAAGAGTCTTCTACAGGCCCCCAAAAACCTGCACAGGAGGGTGGGCCCAGAGCCTCTTCACAAAACAATGGGTACAAGGGTAAAAACTTTGATCCCAAAAAGGCCTGGTGTCATAGCTGTAAACAGCATGGACACCAAACTGGAGACAAGGCCTGTCCCAAGAAAGGTTCCACTCCAAACTCCCATCCAGGTAACACTGGTATGGCTAGTCTCCAAGTGGGATCAACAGTGTGCCCAGAGCAAATCAGGGTCCACACTGAAGCTACTCTAGTTTCTGAGGGTGGGGTGGATTTAGCCACACTAGCTGTCTGGCCGCCTAACATGCAAAAATACAGACAGCAACTCTTAATTAATGGGACTAGAATAGAGGGCCTGAGGGATACAGGTGCCAGTGTCACCATGGTGACAGAGAAACTGGTTTCCCCTGGCCAATACCTGACTGGAAAAACTTACACAGTCACCAACGCTGACAATCAGAGAAAAGTACATCCCATGGCAATGGTTACTTTAGAATGGGGAGGGGTCAATGGCCTGAAACAGGTGGTGGTCTCCTCAAATATCCCAGTGGACTGTCTGCTTGGAAATGACCTGGAGTCCTCAGCATGGGCTGAGGTAGAACTAAAAACCCATGCAGCAATGCTGGGTATCCCTGAACTGGTGTGTGTGAAAACAAGAGCACAGTGCAAGGCACAGGGTGAAAAAGTAGAGCTGGAGTCTGGAAAAATGGCCCAGCCTACCAAGAGAACAGGAAAGTCAGTTGGGAAACCAACTGCAACACAGCAAAAGAAAGGGAACCTCTCTTCTCAGGAAGAAGTTCTGCCCTCTGAGGGAACTGAGCCTTTGGAGCTTGAACCTTACCAGGTTGAGCTCTTAGGCCCAGGGGGACCCTCAAGGGAGGAGCTGTGTAAGGGACAAGAAACCTGTCCCTCTCTTGAAGGCCTTAGGCAGCAAGCTGCTGAAGAGTCCAAAGGCAAGAAAAATGGAACGCATAGGGTCTATTGGGAAGATGGACTCCTGTACACTGAGGCCAGAGACCCCAAACCTGGTGCCACTAGGAGAGTGGTAGTGCCTCAGCTGTTCAGAGAGTTCATCCTAACATTGGCCCATGACATTCCCCTTGCTGGACATTTGGGACAAACCAAGACGTGGGAGAGGTTAGTCAACCACTTCTACTGGCCCAACATGTCCAACATGGTTAAGGAGTTTTGCCTCTCCTGCCCCACCTGTCAAGCCAGTGGTAAGACAGGTGGGCATCCAAAGGCCCCCCTCATTCCCCTTCCTGTGGTGGGGGTGCCCTTTGAAAGAGTGGGTGTGGACATAGTTGGTCCACTAGAACCTCCCACAGCCTCAGGAAATATGTATATCCTGGTAGTAGTGGATCATGCTACCAGGTATCCTGAAGCTATTCCCCTTAGGTCGACTACTGCCCCTGCAGTAGCCAAGGCCCTCATTGGTATCTTTACCAGAGTGGGTTTCCCTAAGGAGGTGGTGTCTGACAGAGGTACCAACTTCATGTCAGCATACCTAAAGCACATGTGGAATGAGTGTGGAGTGACTTATAAATTCACTACACCCTACCATCCACAAACTAATGGCTTAGTTGAGAGATTCAACAAGACATTAAAAGGCATGATCATGGGGCTCCCAGAAAAACTCAAAAGGAGATGGGATGTCCTCCTGCCATGTCTGCTTTTCGCTTACAGGGAGGTACCACAGAAGGGAGTAGGATTCTCACCCTTTGAACTTCTGTTTGGTCATCCTGTAAGGGGACCACTTGCCCTTGTTAAAGAAGGCTGGGAGAGACCTCTCCATGAGCCTAAACAGGACATAGTGGACTATGTACTTGGCCTTCGCTCTAGAATGGCAGAGTACATGGAAAAGGCAACCAAGAACCTTGAGGCCAGCCAACAACTCCAGAAGTTTTGGTATGACCAAAAGGCTGCACTGGTTGAGTTCCAACCAGGGCAGAAAGTCTGGGTTCTGGAGCCTGTGGCTCCCAGGGCACTCCAGGACAAATGGAGTGGCCCTTACCCAGTGCTAGAGAGGAAGAGTCAGGTCACCTACCTGGTGGACCTGGGCACAAGCAGGAGCCCCAAGAGGGTGATCCATGTGAACCGCCTTAAGCTCTTCCATGACAGGGCTGATGTGAATCTGTTAATGGTAACAGATGAGGATCAGGAGGCAGAGAGTGAACCTCTCCCTGATCTTCTGTCATCAGACCCAAAAGATGGCACAGTAGATGGAGTGATCTACTCAGACACCCTCTCTGGCCAACAGCAGGCTGATTGTAGGAGAGTCCTACAACAGTTTCCTGAGCTTTTCTCCCTAACCCCTGGTCAGACACACCTGTGTACCCATGATGTGGACACAGGAGACAGCATGCCTGTCAAGAACAAAATCTTCAGACAGTCTGACCATGTTAAGGAAAGCATCAAGGTGGAAGTCCACAAGATGCTGGAATTGGGAGTGATTGAGCGCTCTGACAGCCCCTGGGCTAGCCCAGTGGTCTTAGTCCCCAAACCTCACACCAAAGATGGAAAGAAAGAGATGAGGTTTTGTGTGGACTACAGAGGGCTCAATTCTGTCACCAAGACAGATGCCCATCCAATTCCAAGAGCTGATGAGCTCATTGATAAATTAGGTGCTGCCAAATTTCTAAGTACCTTTGACTTGACAGCAGGGTACTGGCAAATAAAAATGGCACCTGGAGCAAAAGAAAAGACAGCATTCTCCACACCTGATGGGCATTATCAGTTTACTGTTATGCCCTTTGGTTTAAAGAATGCCCCTGCCACCTTCCAAAGGTTGGTGAATCAAGTCCTTGCTGGCTTGGAGTCCTTTAGCACAGCTTATCTTGATGATATTGCTGTCTTTAGCTCCACCTGGCAGGATCACCTGGTCCACCTGAGGAAGGTTTTGAAGGCTCTGCAATCTGCAGGCCTCTCTATCAAGGCATCCAAATGCCAGATAGGGCAGGGAACTGTGGTTTACTTGGGACACCTTGTAGGTGGAGGCCAAGTTCAGCCACTCCAACCCAAGATCCAGACTATTCTGGACTGGGTAGCTCCAAAAACCCAGACTCAAGTCAGGGCATTCCTTGGCTTGACTGGGTACTACAGGAGGTTTGTGAAGGGATATGGATCCATTGTGACAGCCCTCACTGAACTCACCTCCAAGAAAATGCCCAAGAAAGTAAACTGGACTGTGGAATGCCAACAGGCCTTTGACACCCTGAAACAGGCAAGGTGCTCAGCACCAGTTCTCAAAGCTCCAGATTATTCTAAGCAGTTCATTGTGCAGACTGATGCCTCTGAACATGGGATAGGGGCAGTTTTGTCCCAAACAAATGATGATGGCCTTGACCAGCCTGTTGCTTTCATTAGCAGGAGGTTACTCCCCAGGGAGCAGCGTTGGAGTGCCATTGAGAGGGAGGCCTTTGCTGTGGTTTGGTCCCTGAAGAAGCTGAGACCATACCTCTTTGGGACTCACTTCCTAGTTCAAACTGACCACAGACCTCTCAAATGGCTGATGCAAATGAAAGGTGAAAATCCTAAACTGTTGAGGTGGTCCATCTCCCTACAGGGAATGGACTTTATAGTGGAACACAGACCTGGGACTGCCCATGCCAATGCAGATGGCCTTTCCAGGTTCTTCCACTTAGAAAATGAAGACTCTCTTGGGAAAGGTTAGTCTCATCCTCTTTCGTTTGGGGGGGGGTTGTGTAAGGAAATGCCTCCTTGGCATGGTTGCCCCCTGACTTTTTGCCTTTGCTGATGCTATGTTTACAATTGAAAGTGTGCTGAGGCCTGCTAACCAGGCCCCAGCACCAGTGTTCTTTCCCTAACCTGTACTTTTGTATCCACAATTGGCAGACCCTGGCATCCAGATAAGTCCCTTGTAACTGGTACTTCTAGTACCAAGGGCCCTGATGCCAAGGAAGGTCTCTAAGGGCTGCAGCATGTCTTATGCCACCCTGGAGACCTCTCACTCAGCACAGACACACTGCTTGCCAGCTTGTGTGTGCTAGGGAGGACAAAACGAGTAAGTCGACATGGCACTCCCCTCAGGGTGCCATGCCAGCCTCTCACTGCCTATGCAGTATAGGTAAGACACCCCTCTAGCAGGCCTTACAGCCCTAAGGCAGGGTGCACTATACCATAGGTGAGGGTACCAGTGCATGAGCATGGTACCCCTACAGTGTCTAAACAAAACCTTAGACATTGTAAGTGCAGGGTAGCCATAAGAGTATATGGTCTGGGAGTCTGTCAAACACGAACTCCACAGCACCATAATGGCTACACTGAAAACTGGGAAGTTTGGTATCAAACTTCTCAGCACAATAAATGCACACTGATGCCAGTGTACATTTTATTGTAAAATACACCCCAGAGGGCACCTTAGAGGTGCCCCCTGAAACCTATCCGACTATCTGTGTAGGCTGACTGGTTCCAGCAGCCTGCCACACTAGAGACATGTTGCTGGCCCCATGGGGAGAGTGCCTTTGTCACTCTGAGGCCAGTAACAAAGCCTGCACTGGGTGGAGATGCTAACACCTCCCCCAGGCAGGAGCTGTAACACCTGGCGGTGAGCCTCAAAGGCTCACCCCTTTGTCACAGCCCAGCAGGGCACTCCAGCTTAGTGGAGTTGCCCGCCCCCTCCGGCCACGGCCCCCACTTTTGGCGGCAAGGCTGGAGGGAACAAAGAAAGCAACAAGGAGGAGTCACTGGCCAGTCAGGACAGCCCCTAAGGTGTCCTGAGCTGAGGTGACTCTGACCTTTAGAAATCCTCCATCTTGCAGATGGAGGATTCCCCCAATAGGGTTAGGATTGTGACCCCCTCCCCTTGGGAGGGGGCACAAAGAGGGTGTACCCACCCTCAGGGCTAGTAGCCATTGGCTACTAACCCCCCAGACCTAAACACGCCCTTAAATTTAGTATTTAAGGGCTACCCTGAACCCTAGAAAATTAGATTCCTGCAACTACAAGAAGAAGGACTGCCTAGCTGAAAAACCCCTGCAGAGGAAGACCAGAAGACGACAACTGCCTTGGCTCCAGAAACTCACCGGCCTGTCTCCTGCCTTCCAAAGATCCTGCTCCAGCGACGCCTTCCAAAGGGACCAGCGACCTCGACATCCTCTGAGGACTGCCCCTGCTTCGAAAAGACAAGAAACTCCCGAGGACAGCGGACCTGCTCCAAGAAAAGCTGCAACTTTGTTTCCAGCAGCTTTAAAGAACCCTGCAAGCTCCCCGCAAGAAGCGTGAGACTTGCAACACTGCACCCGGCGACCCCGACTCGGCTGGTGGCGATCCAACACCTCAGGAGGGACCCCAGGACTACTCTGATACTGTGAGTACCAAAACCTGTCCCCCCTGAGCCCCCACAGCGCCGCCTGCAGAGGGAATCCCGAGGCTTCCCCTGACCGCGACTCTTTGAACCTAAAGTCCCGACACCTGGGAGAGACCCTGCACCCGCAGCCCCCAGGACCTGAAGGACCGGACTTTCACTGGAGGAGTGACCCCCAGGAGTCCCTCTCCCTTGCCCAAGTGGAGGTTTCCCCGAGGAACCCCCCCCTTGCCTGCCTGCAGCGCTGAAGAGATCCCGAGATCTCTCATAGACTAACATTGCAAACCCGACGCTTGTTTCTACACTGCACCCGGCCGCCCCCGCGCCGCTGAGGGTGAAATTTCTGTGTGGACTTGTGTCCCCCCCGGTGCCCTACAAAACCCCCCTGGTCTACCCTCCGAAGACGCGGGTACTTACCTGCAAGCAGACCGGAACCGGGGCACCCCCTTCTCTCCATTCTAGCCTATGTGTTTTGGGCACCACTTTGAACTCTGCACCTGACCGGCCCTGAGCTGCTGGTGTGGTGACTTTGGGGTTGCTCTGAACCCCCAACGGTGGGCTACCTTGGACCAAGAACTGAGCCCTGTAAGTGTCTTACTTACCTGGTTAATCTAACAAATACTTACCTCCCCTAGGAACTGTGAAAATTGCACTAAGTGTCCACTTTTAAAACAGCTATTTGTCAATAACTTGTAAAGTATACATGCAATTTTTATGATTTGAAGTTCCTAAAGTACTTACCTGCAATACCTTTCGAATGAGATATTACATGTAGAATTTGAACCTGTGGTTCTTAAAATAAACTAAGAAAAGATATTTTTCTATATAAAAACCTATTGGCTGGATTTGTCTCTGAGTGTGTGTACCTCATTTATTGTCTTGTGTATGTACAACAAATGCTTAACACTACTCCTTGGATAAGCCTACTGCTCGACCACACTACCACAAAATAGAGCATTAGTATTATCTATTTTTACCACTATTTTACCTCTAAGGGGAACCCTTGGACTCTGTGCATGCTATTCCTTACTTTGAAATAGCACATACAGAGCCAACTTCCTACATTGGTGGATCAGCGGTGGGGTACAAGACTTTGCATTTGCTGGACTACTCAGCCAATACCTGATCACACGACAAATTCCAAAATTGTCATTAGAAATTGATTTTTGCAATTTGAAAAGTTTTCTAAATTCTTAAAAGACCTGCTAGGGCCTTGTGTTAGATCCTGTTTAGCATTTCTTTTAGAGTGTAAAAGTTTGTAAAAGTTTGAATTAGATTCTAGAACCAGTTTTTATTTCTTAAAAAGTATTCCAACTTTTAGAAGCAAAATGTCTAGCACAGATGTGACTGTGGTGGAACTCGACACCACACCTTACCTCCATCTACAGATGAGAGAGCTAAGGTCACTCTGTAAATTAAAGAAAATAGCAATGGGCCCCAAACCTACCAAAGTACAGCTCCAGGAGCTTTTGGCAGAGTTTGAAAAGGCCAACCCCTCTGAGGATGGCAACTCAGAGGACGAAGATAGTGACTTGGAGGGAAATTCCCCCCCTCCAGTCCTACTTAGGGAGAGCAGGGCTTCTCAAGCCCTGACTCCACAAATAATAGTCAGAGATGCTGGTTCCCTCACAGGAGGGACCAACAACTCTGAAATCACTGAGGATAACTCCAGTGAAGAGGACATCCAGTTAGCCAGGATGGCCAAAAGATTGGCTTTGGAAAGGCAGATCCTAGCCATAGAGAGGGAAAGACAAGAGATGGGCCTAGGACCCATCAATGGTGGCAGCAACATAAATAGGGTCAGAGATTCTCCTGACATGTTGAAAATCCCTAAAGGGATTGTAACTAAATATGAAGATGGTGATGACATCACCAAATGGTTCACAGCTTTTGAGAGGGCTTGTGTAACCAGAAAAGTGAACAGATCTCACTGGGGTGCTCTCCTTTGGGAAATGTTCACAGGAAAGTGTAGGGATAGACTCCTCACACTCTCTGGACAAGATGCAGAATCCTATGACCTCATGAAGGGTACCCTGATTGAGGGCTTTGGATTCTCCACTGAGGAGTACAGGATTAGGTTCAGGGGGGCTCAAAAATCCTCGAGCCAGACCTGGGTTGACTTTGTTGACTACTCAGTGAAAACACTAGATGGTTGGATTCAAGGCAGTGGTGTAAATAATTATGATGGGCTGTACAATTTATTTGTGAAAGAACACCTGTTAAGTAATTGTTTCAATGATAAACTGCATCAGCATCTGGTAGACCTAGGACCAATTTCTCCCCAACAATTGGGAAAGAAGGCGGACCATTGGGTCAAGACAAGGGTGTCCAAGACTTCAACAGGGGGTGACCAAAAGAAAGGGGTCACAAAGACTCCCCAGCAGAAGGGTGATGAGACAACCAAAACTAAAAATAGTAAAGAGTCTTCTACAGGCCCCCAAAAACCTGCACAGGAGGGTGGGCCCAGAGCCTCTTCACAAAACAATGGGTACAAGGGTAAAAACTTTGATCCCAAAAAGGCCTGGTGTCATAGCTGTAAACAGCATGGACACCAAACTGGAGACAAGGCCTGTCCCAAGAAAGGTTCCACTCCAAACTCCCATCCAGGTAACACTGGTATGGCTAGTCTCCAAGTGGGATCAACAGTGTGCCCAGAGCAAATCAGGGTCCACACTGAAGCTACTCTAGTTTCTGAGGGTGGGGTGGATTTAGCCACACTAGCTGTCTGGCCGCCTAACATGCAAAAATACAGACAGCAACTCTTAATTAATGGGACTAGAATAGAGGGCCTGAGGGATACAGGTGCCAGTGTCACCATGGTGACAGAGAAACTGGTTTCCCCTGGCCAATACCTGACTGGAAAAACTTACACAGTCACCAACGCTGACAATCAGAGAAAAGTACATCCCATGGCAATGGTTACTTTAGAATGGGGAGGGGTCAATGGCCTGAAACAGGTGGTGGTCTCCTCAAATATCCCAGTGGACTGTCTGCTTGGAAATGACCTGGAGTCCTCAGCATGGGCTGAGGTAGAACTAAAAACCCATGCAGCAATGCTGGGTATCCCTGAACTGGTGTGTGTGAAAACAAGAGCACAGTGCAAGGCACAGGGTGAAAAAGTAGAGCTGGAGTCTGGAAAAATGGCCCAGCCTACCAAGAGAACAGGAAAGTCAGTTGGGAAACCAACTGCAACACAGCAAAAGAAAGGGAACCTCTCTTCTCAGGAAGAAGTTCTGCCCTCTGAGGGAACTGAGCCTTTGGAGCTTGAACCTTACCAGGTTGAGCTCTTAGGCCCAGGGGGACCCTCAAGGGAGGAGCTGTGTAAGGGACAAGAAACCTGTCCCTCTCTTGAAGGCCTTAGGCAGCAAGCTGCTGAAGAGTCCAAAGGCAAGAAAAATGGAACGCATAGGGTCTATTGGGAAGATGGACTCCTGTACACTGAGGCCAGAGACCCCAAACCTGGTGCCACTAGGAGAGTGGTAGTGCCTCAGCTGTTCAGAGAGTTCATCCTAACATTGGCCCATGACATTCCCCTTGCTGGACATTTGGGACAAACCAAGACGTGGGAGAGGTTAGTCAACCACTTCTACTGGCCCAACATGTCCAACATGGTTAAGGAGTTTTGCCTCTCCTGCCCCACCTGTCAAGCCAGTGGTAAGACAGGTGGGCATCCAAAGGCCCCCCTCATTCCCCTTCCTGTGGTGGGGGTGCCCTTTGAAAGAGTGGGTGTGGACATAGTTGGTCCACTAGAACCTCCCACAGCCTCAGGAAATATGTATATCCTGGTAGTAGTGGATCATGCTACCAGGTATCCTGAAGCTATTCCCCTTAGGTCGACTACTGCCCCTGCAGTAGCCAAGGCCCTCATTGGTATCTTTACCAGAGTGGGTTTCCCTAAGGAGGTGGTGTCTGACAGAGGTACCAACTTCATGTCAGCATACCTAAAGCACATGTGGAATGAGTGTGGAGTGACTTATAAATTCACTACACCCTACCATCCACAAACTAATGGCTTAGTTGAGAGATTCAACAAGACATTAAAAGGCATGATCATGGGGCTCCCAGAAAAACTCAAAAGGAGATGGGATGTCCTCCTGCCATGTCTGCTTTTCGCTTACAGGGAGGTACCACAGAAGGGAGTAGGATTCTCACCCTTTGAACTTCTGTTTGGTCATCCTGTAAGGGGACCACTTGCCCTTGTTAAAGAAGGCTGGGAGAGACCTCTCCATGAGCCTAAACAGGACATAGTGGACTATGTACTTGGCCTTCGCTCTAGAATGGCAGAGTACATGGAAAAGGCAACCAAGAACCTTGAGGCCAGCCAACAACTCCAGAAGTTTTGGTATGACCAAAAGGCTGCACTGGTTGAGTTCCAACCAGGGCAGAAAGTCTGGGTTCTGGAGCCTGTGGCTCCCAGGGCACTCCAGGACAAATGGAGTGGCCCTTACCCAGTGCTAGAGAGGAAGAGTCAGGTCACCTACCTGGTGGACCTGGGCACAAGCAGGAGCCCCAAGAGGGTGATCCATGTGAACCGCCTTAAGCTCTTCCATGACAGGGCTGATGTGAATCTGTTAATGGTAACAGATGAGGATCAGGAGGCAGAGAGTGAACCTCTCCCTGATCTTCTGTCATCAGACCCAAAAGATGGCACAGTAGATGGAGTGATCTACTCAGACACCCTCTCTGGCCAACAGCAGGCTGATTGTAGGAGAGTCCTACAACAGTTTCCTGAGCTTTTCTCCCTAACCCCTGGTCAGACACACCTGTGTACCCATGATGTGGACACAGGAGACAGCATGCCTGTCAAGAACAAAATCTTCAGACAGTCTGACCATGTTAAGGAAAGCATCAAGGTGGAAGTCCACAAGATGCTGGAATTGGGAGTGATTGAGCGCTCTGACAGCCCCTGGGCTAGCCCAGTGGTCTTAGTCCCCAAACCTCACACCAAAGATGGAAAGAAAGAGATGAGGTTTTGTGTGGACTACAGAGGGCTCAATTCTGTCACCAAGACAGATGCCCATCCAATTCCAAGAGCTGATGAGCTCATTGATAAATTAGGTGCTGCCAAATTTCTAAGTACCTTTGACTTGACAGCAGGGTACTGGCAAATAAAAATGGCACCTGGAGCAAAAGAAAAGACAGCATTCTCCACACCTGATGGGCATTATCAGTTTACTGTTATGCCCTTTGGTTTAAAGAATGCCCCTGCCACCTTCCAAAGGTTGGTGAATCAAGTCCTTGCTGGCTTGGAGTCCTTTAGCACAGCTTATCTTGATGATATTGCTGTCTTTAGCTCCACCTGGCAGGATCACCTGGTCCACCTGAGGAAGGTTTTGAAGGCTCTGCAATCTGCAGGCCTCTCTATCAAGGCATCCAAATGCCAGATAGGGCAGGGAACTGTGGTTTACTTGGGACACCTTGTAGGTGGAGGCCAAGTTCAGCCACTCCAACCCAAGATCCAGACTATTCTGGACTGGGTAGCTCCAAAAACCCAGACTCAAGTCAGGGCATTCCTTGGCTTGACTGGGTACTACAGGAGGTTTGTGAAGGGATATGGATCCATTGTGACAGCCCTCACTGAACTCACCTCCAAGAAAATGCCCAAGAAAGTAAACTGGACTGTGGAATGCCAACAGGCCTTTGACACCCTGAAACAGGCAAGGTGCTCAGCACCAGTTCTCAAAGCTCCAGATTATTCTAAGCAGTTCATTGTGCAGACTGATGCCTCTGAACATGGGATAGGGGCAGTTTTGTCCCAAACAAATGATGATGGCCTTGACCAGCCTGTTGCTTTCATTAGCAGGAGGTTACTCCCCAGGGAGCAGCGTTGGAGTGCCATTGAGAGGGAGGCCTTTGCTGTGGTTTGGTCCCTGAAGAAGCTGAGACCATACCTCTTTGGGACTCACTTCCTAGTTCAAACTGACCACAGACCTCTCAAATGGCTGATGCAAATGAAAGGTGAAAATCCTAAACTGTTGAGGTGGTCCATCTCCCTACAGGGAATGGACTTTATAGTGGAACACAGACCTGGGACTGCCCATGCCAATGCAGATGGCCTTTCCAGGTTCTTCCACTTAGAAAATGAAGACTCTCTTGGGAAAGGTTAGTCTCATCCTCTTTCGTTTGGGGGGGGGTTGTGTAAGGAAATGCCTCCTTGGCATGGTTGCCCCCTGACTTTTTGCCTTTGCTGATGCTATGTTTACAATTGAAAGTGTGCTGAGGCCTGCTAACCAGGCCCCAGCACCAGTGTTCTTTCCCTAACCTGTACTTTTGTATCCACAATTGGCAGACCCTGGCATCCAGATAAGTCCCTTGTAACTGGTACTTCTAGTACCAAGGGCCCTGATGCCAAGGAAGGTCTCTAAGGGCTGCAGCATGTCTTATGCCACCCTGGAGACCTCTCACTCAGCACAGACACACTGCTTGCCAGCTTGTGTGTGCTAGGGAGGACAAAACGAGTAAGTCGACATGGCACTCCCCTCAGGGTGCCATGCCAGCCTCTCACTGCCTATGCAGTATAGGTAAGACACCCCTCTAGCAGGCCTTACAGCCCTAAGGCAGGGTGCACTATACCATAGGTGAGGGTACCAGTGCATGAGCATGGTACCCCTACAGTGTCTAAACAAAACCTTAGACATTGTAAGTGCAGGGTAGCCATAAGAGTATATGGTCTGGGAGTCTGTCAAACACGAACTCCACAGCAACATAATGGCTACACTGAAAACTGGGAAGTTTGGTATCAAACTTCTCAGCACAATAAATGCACACTGATGCCAGTGTACATTTTATTGTAAAATACACCCCAGAGGGCACCTTAGAGGTGCCCCCTGAAACCTATCCGACTATCTGTGTAGGCTGACTGGTTCCAGCAGCCTGCCACACTAGAGACATGTTGCTGGCCCCATGGGGAGAGTGCCTTTGTCACTCTGAGGCCAGTAACAAAGCCTGCACTGGGTGGAGATGCTAACACCTCCCCCAGGCAGGAGCTGTAACACCTGGCGGTGAGCCTCAAAGGCTCACCCCTTTGTCACAGCCCAGCAGGGCACTCCAGCTTAGTGGAGTTGCCCGCCCCCTCCGGCCACGGCCCCCACTTTTGGCGGCAAGGCTGGAGGGAACAAAGAAAGCAACAAGGAGGAGTCACTGGCCAGTCAGGACAGCCCCTAAGGTGTCCTGAGCTGAGGTGACTCTGACTTTTAGAAATCCTCCATCTTGCAGATGGAGGATTCCCCCAATAGGGTTAGGATTGTGACCCCCTCCCCTTGGGAGGGGGCACAAAGAGGGTGTACCCACCCTCAGGGCTAGTAGCCATTGGCTACTAACCCCCCAGACCTAAACACGCCCTTAAATTTAGTATTTAAGGGCTACCCTGAACCCTAGAAAATTAGATTCCTGCAACTACAAGAAGAAGGACTGCCTAGCTGAAAAACCCCTGCAGAGGAAGACCAGAAGACGACAACTGCCTTGGCTCCAGAAACTCACCGGCCTGTCTCCTGCCTTCCAAAGATCCTGCTCCAGCGACGCCTTCCAAAGGGACCAGCGACCTCGACATCCTCTGAGGACTGCCCCTGCTTCGAAAAGACAAGAAACTCCCGAGGACAGCGGACCTGCTCCAAGAAAAGCTGCAACTTTGTTTCCAGCAGCTTTAAAGAACCCTGCAAGCTCCCCGCAAGAAGCGTGAGACTTGCAACACTGCACCCGGCGACCCCGACTCGGCTGGTGGCGATCCAACACCTCAGGAGGGACCCCAGGACTACTCTGATACTGTGAGTACCAAAACCTGTCCCCCCTGAGCCCCCACAGCGCCGCCTGCAGAGGGAATCCCGAGGCTTCCCCTGACCGCGACTCTTTGAACCTAAAGTCCCGACACCTGGGAGAGACCCTGCACCCGCAGCCCCCAGGACCTGAAGGACCGGACTTTCACTGGAGGAGTGACCCCCAGGAGTCCCTCTCCCTTGCCCAAGTGGAGGTTTCCCCGAGGAACCCCCCCCTTGCCTGCCTGCAGCGCTGAAGAGATCCCGAGATCTCTCATAGACTAACATTGCAAACCCGACGCTTGTTTCTACACTGCACCCGGCCGCCCCCGCGCCGCTGAGGGTGAAATTTCTGTGTGGACTTGTGTCCCCCCCGGTGCCCTACAAAACCCCCCTGGTCTACCCTCCGAAGACGCGGGTACTTACCTGCAAGCAGACCGGAACCGGGGCACCCCCTTCTCTCCATTCTAGCCTATGTGTTTTGGGCACCACTTTGAACTCTGCACCTGACCGGCCCTGAGCTGCTGGTGTGGTGACTTTGGGGTTGCTCTGAACCCCCAACGGTGGGCTACCTTGGACCAAGAACTGAGCCCTGTAAGTGTCTTACTTACCTGGTTAATCTAACAAATACTTACCTCCCCTAGGAACTGTGAAAATTGCACTAAGTGTCCACTTTTAAAACAGCTATTTGTCAATAACTTGTAAAGTATACATGCAATTTTTATGATTTGAAGTTCCTAAAGTACTTACCTGCAATACCTTTCGAATGAGATATTACATGTAGAATTTGAACCTGTGGTTCTTAAAATAAACTAAGAAAAGATATTTTTCTATATAAAAACCTATTGGCTGGATTTGTCTCTGAGTGTGTGTACCTCATTTATTGTCTTGTGTATGTACAACAAATGCTTAACACTACTCCTTGGATAAGCCTACTGCTCGACCACACTACCACAAAATAGAGCATTAGTATTATCTATTTTTACCACTATTTTACCTCTAAGGGGAACCCTTGGACTCTGTGCATGCTATTCCTTACTTTGAAATAGCACATACAGAGCCAACTTCCTACATCGGTGTCCAGATCGACAGAGCTGCTGTCATCGCTGACGGCCTCTTGGGTGGGGGGTGTGGATAATTCTGGCCCCTCCGCCGCGGTGTGTTGACGGTCGGGTCCTGCAGGGGTATAGAGGTATGGTTATAGTTTCAATGTGTGGCATATGGGTGTATCTGTGGGTTCCCGTGTCCCCAAGTGCTGGCATTCGTGTGTGGGGGCTTTGGTGAGGGTGGCTTGTGGGGGGGATGTGTATATGCATTGGGCATGCTTTGGTGATGGGTGTCCATGCTTAGTGGACGCATGCAGGCCTAGGTTTTGGGATGTGTGGGTTGTGATGGTGAGACATTGGCGGGGAATAGGTGTGCTGGGGGTGGGGGTGAGGATGGTGGTGGGGGTGAGGATGGTGGTGGGGGTGAGGATGGTGGTGGGGGTGAGGGTGGGGGTGAGGATGGTGGTGGGGGTGAGGGTGGGGGTGAGGATGGGGGTGGGGGTGAGGGTGGGGTTCGAGGATGGGGGTGAGGGTTGGGGTCTGATTTGGCATGCAGGTGGGGGGGAAGCAGTATTGAAGCTTCAACTTACCAGTATCCATTCCTCCGCCGACTCCTGCGAGGCCGTCAGGATGCAGGATGTTCAAGACTTCCTCCTCCCATGATGTGAATTGTGGGGGTTGAGGTGGGGGTCCTCCGCCAGTCTTCTGCACGGCGATGTTGTGCCTGGATACCATGGAACGCACCTTCCCCCGTAGGTCGTTCCATCGCTTCCTGATGTCTTCCCGATTTCTGGGGTGCTGTCCCACTGCGTTCACCCTGTCGACAATCCTCTGCCATAGCTCCGTCCTCCGGGCAATGCTGGTGTATTGGACCTGTGTGCCGAACAGCTGGGGCTCTACACAAACGATTTCCTCCACCATAACCCTGAGTTCTTCGTCTGTGAAGCGGGGTTGTCTTTGGGGTGCCATGGGGTGGTGTGTATGATGTGTGGGGTGGAGTATGTGTATTTAAGTGAGTTGAGTGTGGTGGTGTGTGTTGTTTTGTGTGTGGATAGTGTGTGGGTGATGGTGTTGAGTGGCTGTGGCTGTTATGTTTTGGATGCTGGTGTCTCGCTCTTGCCTTCTTTACGATTTTGTAAGCGTAGGGGTTTGTGGGTGATGTGGGTGGGTGTTTTATATTGTATTGTGTGTGTGGGAGTGGTGTGTGTATGTGTATCAGGTGTGTGGGATTCAAATCGTCCAATGTGGGTGAGTTTTGTTCGTTGGTGGGTATTCTGACCGCGCCGGTGTGTCCCGCCAATGGAATACCGCGTTTGAATGACCGCCGCGTGGATTCGTGGGTCGTAATGGGATGGGCGTATTTCTGTTGGCGTGGCGGTGGAGGTTTGGTCACCTCCACCTTTCCGCCGACCGCTGGTCTGGCGGTCTGTTGTGGCGGTCGGATTTTCGGAGGTTTGCCTTCTGCGGGTCAGAATGACCGTGGCGGGTTTCCGCGACCGCGGCGGGATTATGGAGGATTTCTGACCGGCGGTAGGCGCCTTTTACCGCCGAGGTCAGAATGACCACCTAAATCTCTCCATTTTCGAAGTAATAAGTCACTATACTCAACAGACTTAATAAGACAGGCATTCAAAGCTCCACTGTACTGCTTGCTAATAAGAAATACTTGATACTTACAAATGTTATCTGTCCTGATGGTAATACCTTAAGATTATTATTTGAGTGTCGAAACATCAACAGCGTTCTCAGTTTTGCCCTGCACCTCCAAAGAGGAGGAGTAAATTGGACAGGGACTAGAGTCACCTCACTGACTGCTCTACACCCACTGAACTGTTTTGTTCATGTGCCTTTTGCGTGTCACTTATTTAAACACGATTATCACCTGACTGTGCTTTCACCAGTTAACACTGGAGCACCCCTTTCTTTTTTTGCTTCTTACCTAACAGTGTATATTGTAATTGAATGAAACACTAGATAACTATTAATGATGGTTGAGTGGTAAATGCCTTCCAGTGACAATTTCAAATGGTCTCAAATTTAAATGGCGCTCACATTCTTAAATCATGACACCAAAAGAACCCTTATTGTTTGTATATTTTTAATTACCAGAGGTTATCCCGGAACCGTAGGGGACGAAAATTCACAGCACTTTATGGACATTTGTGAGGCAGATAATGGAAATAAACCCACTGAAATCCAGTTCTCACATGTGTGATTGCTATTTCACTAAGTCACCCCACTAGGTGAAATTGCACTGCCAGAGTTCTCCCTTCCAGGCTCCGGCCGAAGAGTCTTCCACCATACAGATGGGAGTCACCTCTGTGGAAAAAATCTGTGATCCCTACTTCAGACAGGGGAGCCTGTCACCACTGGTGTGGCAGAGGTGGTTTGTCTATCATATCTGTATACATTTAGACCAACGTTTAATACCAACTAACATAGAAAGACTTCCTTTTCTCTTTCTGTCCCTTTCTTTTTGTCTTTCTCTATGGACTCTAGTGTGAGTTTAGAGTTAATCCCAGTTCAGTTGTTAACCCCAGATACCAAATGAACCCAAGTTTCAATTCTCATGGCTAAACCACACTCCTGGTGTTCCCCATGGATGTTGCACCAGGCACAGCCGGGGGAAAATGGCCGAAAGTGAACAATTACTGACGGAGATAGAGTGTGGTAATGCTGATTCTCGCAGTAATTGCCATTTTTTCAGGGAATAATCCGGGTTCTACTCAGAATTGCTACCAACATTCATACCGAAATCACTGATACCTGGGGTATTAAACATTTTGGGTGTGAAATGGTTCCATTGGCTTACTACATAAGTCATAGTAGGCTGCTCTTTCTCTAGTTCGCTCTTTCTCTCCGTCTCTCTATCTCACTCATTCCCTTTCCACTTCTCGTCCACTTGTTTGCATACCGCTAAATACACAATTCATGGGTGGATTATAATTTGAAAAAAAATCTGTAAATGTAATAGTGCATTTGTTTCCAACTTGAATAATTCCCAGTACTCAGAAATGTCTAATTACTTAGATGCAGTGCATTTTGAATGGGGTACAGAGAAGCATGGTCATTGATTTTCACTTCTGTCAGATATATCTTACCTTTCCCATCCACAGTTTGTTGTGTTGTTAAGTAAGTTCATAACGTTTCGGGTCTTTGTTCCTTATTTATTGATGATATTCTCCAACAAAATGTGACATGTGCAAAGGATATATTCAAGGATTTAAGAGGGCTGGGTCCCTCCGGGTCTCTTTCGGTAGTAATTAAAAACGGGTGTTTAAATGGGTCCTATTCAGGCCTTATGTCCATTTCTATGACTGGAAGCCCCAGAGCTGAGGCTGAAAGCAGTGCAAGTTTCTCACAATTTTTTTCAGTGGGTCCAAAAGGTTTTCAGAATACATAGTTATCCAATCCTTTACCTATCTATTGAGCGCACAAGACAATGGTCATGTATTCCAGTTACCATTGTGATTCTGTGCAACTATGTGTGAAGGAGATACACAATTATCAAAATCGTCACAAGGAGAGAGTAAAAGGAAATGCGGTGAGGTGAGGGCATGAATTGTGTGATTGAGAGTTTGAAGTGAAAGTGATACAAGAATGTGCATTCTGGGGAGACCACAAAGAGAGTGCCAAATAGGAAAGAGATGAGGTGTAAGATCAAGGTCGGACTGGCCTGTAGGGCAATAAGGCAATGTCTAATCAATCAGGCAGTGTCCAAAGGGCCGGTCTGACAACTCAGTGTGTGGGCCGTTTTGTTGGCTGTTTGTGGACCTGTTTTCTTGTGTAGTGGACCAGTTTTTACAGTTTAAAAAACATCTTTTAATTTAAACAAACCTCAGGGTACAGCAAGTAAATATTAGCGCCATAGAAATTTGCATAATAAGCATAACCATGAGAGTAGTTACCATTGATTGGAAAGCATTAACCTCAACAGGTCAGGGCTTTTATAGCCAGTAATCACACACAATGACACATGGTAACCTCAGCATCCCCGCAATTGCGGCTTGTTGACCATTATTATGACCCAATATCCAAGCAGCCCCTGAAGTTGCACTAACAAACCCAGACTTTTTCCCATTTCTTGGGGCATTCCCGGCTTTGATATACCATGTTTACTGCTCTCTGACACCAGTCCAGGTCCGACTCCCACTCCCCTAGTAACGTTGGCGTGGGTTTGCCCCAGGCCCGTGCAATGTTTTGTTTGGCAACCCCAACTGTCAGTGTAGTCTAGATTTTTGAGTATTTTCGCCATGATTCTTCTCCTGTTTTTGCAATAGGATCCATGTGTCAGTCATGGGGCAGCAAGCTCCTGGACCTGAGTGATCCTGTTAGTGTTTGTCCTCCGTTAGGTTTGAATCACATTGCATGTCCATAGGATGTGAAAGAAGGAACCATCTTGCCCGCAGCCACAAAGGCATCAGGGTGTGTCAGCCTTCTTAATCTTGTGCACAAGGGTCCTGGAGAAGTAAGATCTGTGTAGGATTCTCAATTGTATGAGCCAAAACCTTGCACAGATAGCAATGTCTTGTTGGCTCCGAAGTACCTCTATGGAGACCTTATCCTCTAACCCATCCAGGGCCTAGGACCAAGCCTCTACAAGGGACCCCAGAGTGTCCTGGGTGCTATTTATTAAGTTCTTATAGATTATGGGGATAGCCTTGTTTGGTCTGGGTTATGTAAGCAGCCAATCCTCTAGTGGAGTGGTGGGATGTAACTGTTCCCCTTCTACAATATGGCAGTGCAGAGCATGGTCAGGCCGTAGATGTTTGTACCTTTCGGTTTTCACCATTTCATTTTCTTGTGAGAGGGACTCAAACAATATAAGTGACTGGCCTCTCGAGATATCACAAGACTCTTAATAACAATAATCTCCCACTTGGGGACGCCTGCCAGTTTGCCCACTTCTTGCAATGGGTCACTGTCCCAGAGGGGCGTAATTTCAGTGAGTGTGCCTTTCTATCTCAGTGCATTGTTACCTCATAAAACTTGTACAACCAAATGGGTGTGGGCTGACAGCTCACTCTCCATATGTCACCTATACAAGGATTTCACATGGTGACTCTGTCCCATCACTGTCCTATCTGTCAGAGTCACCAGATCCTCGGGGTCTGTGCACGTTCCCAACACTTCCACCACAAGACAGCTCCAATACTCTGATTAGATTTATCACAGAGTCTAAGAGAGTCCAAGTGTGGAAAAGGGGATTAGAACGGGAACAGCTGGGAAGGAGACCAGTAGGAAGCAAAGGTTAAAACACAACATCAAAATTACATCTCATGAAATCAGTACCATGCTACAACTCTAAGCTCGTCTTTTCCCAAAACAAAACATGAACAACCCTAGAATAGTCCTAAAACTGACTAGGCTTTAGATGATCGAATACCTGAGGAGGAAACAGGAAACGTTAAATAGGACTTTCAGATTCAAGTACTTTCTTTAGCATGAGAATCAGGAAACACTCTGAGCAATTTCTAAACAACCATATGAATCTCCTTTTAAGAATACATATCAGGAACACACAGCATTACATCTAGAACTCTGGTATTGTTGTGTTCAGCTCAGAAAAAACATTGGAAAGTGAATTGCACACATTGCAGATTTTTATATGAGTGTTAAACACCATAAAGGATTGTGCACCATGAAATCACACAACGTAGATTCAAGGAATAAGTCACGCGACGTGTCAACTTGAAATGCTACCAAGAAAATGTCTTAGAATGGTAGCGCACAGTAATTTACATTATTTATACACGAGGAAAGAATTGCGCGTCTTGCCGATTCAAATGCCACCATACAAATGCCAAGAAATGGTAGCGCACAATGAACAACATGAAAAGCACTCAGGGAAAAAATTGCGCGTCTTGTCGATTCAAATGCCACCATGCAAATGCCAAGAAATGGTAGCGCACAATGAATAACACGAAAAAACACTCAAGGAAAGAATCGCGCGTGTTGCCGATTCGAATGCCACCATGTAAATGCCAGAAAATGGTAAGCGCACAATGAACAGCATGAATTACACACGAGAAGTTATCGCGCGTTTCGCCGATTCGAATGCCACCATGTAAATGTCAAGAAAAGGTAGCGCGCAATGAACAACAAAATTAAATGCTCATGAAACGAGTTGCACATCTTTCCAACTCGTAAAACATCATGTAAATGTCAAGAAATATCAGCGCGCAATGAACAACAATGTAATAACGAAGACAAATCTTTATGGAATAAATTGCGCGTCCTCCCTATTTGCAAACCACCATAAAAATGTCAAAAAATGGCAGCGCACAAGTAATCTGTTATTCATTTAAGAATTAAAATCAAGAATATGAAAATTCTCAATTCCGGTGTTGGGAAAATGTCCAAACACCGTCTTACCACCTGGAAACAGTGATCACCAATGAGAGATGAGTGCAGAAGACTGGAAAATCCAAATAGGCCGCCGGGACAGGAGCTCAGGAAGAAGCTGCTGCTCTGCACCGGGACCTCTGAATAGTGAGCACTGGAAGTTGGGCTGACTCTCTTTTATAGAGTCTTGGCCCAGCCTAGAACCACGCCCAGGCATGTTGCAGGGAAAGTCTCTAGAAGGCCCTGGAAAGGGACCACACCCTAACACACTCTGAATGTCTGCAGCAATACATTGCAAATGTACAGTATTTATAAGCACCTTAAAAATGAATCTTTTGAATGGAATTCTGCACTGCAAAAGGTTAAACAATAACATATCATCACAATGCATAAATTACATTATCTTGCGAGTGTTGGGTTTTTGCATTCTAGATGCCCGTAGAGCGCGCACTGTCCTGGTGTTGACAGTACTCCCCTCTCCCAGGCGCCCTCTAGGGCCTGGTTTATCTGGATTGAGACGATGAAAGCGTCTCACAAGTACTGGAGCATGAAGATCAGATGCGGAAACCCATGAATTACTTTCAGGGCCATAACCTTTCCATGAGATTAAATACCATAGGTTGCGCCCTCTCAGTTTAGAGTCCAACACTTTGTTGACTTCATATTCTTCTTCCCCTGTACTAGAACAGGAGACGGATGAGGGCGGACCTTCTGGACTGCCTTTTTTAAGAGGGAAGTATGGAACACTGGATGAATCCGTAATGATTTTGGCAATTGTAGTTTATAGGTCACAGGATTGATTTGCTGAAGAACAGTGTAAGGACCTATAAATTTGGGGTTGAACATGTGCCTTTTCTTGAAGTCTATATGTTTTGTGGAAAGCCACACTTTGTCACCAGGTTGATACTGCGGTCCCTCACAATGTTTCTTGTCATAATGCTTTTTGTATTTTTGTTTGGCTTTTTCTAAATGTTGTTGAATCGATTTCTGAGTTTGATGCAAATGTTGAATGATTTCTGACACAGCTGTAGTGAGAGAACTTTCTTGAGGAATTGTGATGGGCAAGGTGTCAGGATGATAGCCAAACAAACCAAAGAAGGGTGTAACACCAGTAGAAGTGTGGAAGGAGTTGTTGTAGGCTAACTCAGCTAACCAGAGCATTGATGTCCATGTATTAAGTGCTTTTTCAGCATAAGCACGTAGGTATTGCTTCAAAGTCTGATTTAGTCTCTCCGTTTGACCATCTGTTTGAGGATGGTGGCTAGTAGATAGGGTAGATGTCACTTGGAGTGTTTTACACCGTGTCTTCCAGAAGTTGGAGGCAAATTGCGATCCCCGATCGGAGAGAATCACTTTTGGCAGTCCATGATAACGAACCACTCTATTCAGTAAGATAGTTGCCAGTTCACTAGAGGTGGGTAATTTCTTACAGGCAATGAAATGTCCATATTTCGTGAGACTATCTACTACCACCAGAATTACTGAATGCTGTTGAACCACTGGCAGACCTGTAATAAAGTCTAAAGAGATGTGTTCCCACGGACGACTTGGGGTTGGGAGTGGGTGTAACAACCCTTTCGGTTTTGAATGACTTGTTTTAGTGCGAGCACAGACTTTGCAGTTGTTTACCATTGTTTTTACATCCTTTGTTAAGGTAGGCCACCAAAAATAGCGTTGGATTAATTCAAGAGTTTTAGGAGTACCAGGGTGACCTGCTGTAGGTATAACATGCAACCAATGAAACACTATCTTGCGAAGTTTGGTAGTGGGCACGAACAAACGAGCATCGTGAAAGGGTAATCCTTGCTTGATTGATCTTTTCGGATCTGCTTGGGCCCACGCCTGCCATTTTTCAACTGTTAATGAATTGCGGATGTCTTCAAAGAAATCTTCTGTTTTTATGATACATAGGACCTTGTCAGGAGCAATGATAGCTCTGGAGGTTTGAACTGCAGGCAATGTGGTAGACTCTTGGCGGGACAAGGCGTCAGCTTTGCGATTATCTTTACCAGGCCGGAAGGTTACCACAAAATCAAACTCTGCAAAAAACAGCATCCAGCGTAATTGCCGAGGAGTCAAAAGTCTGGCAGAACTCATGAATTGAAGATTGCGATGATCCGTATATACTGTGACAGTATATTTAGCTCCCAACAAATGATGTCTCCATTCTTTAAAGGCGTCACGAATCGCCAGAAGCTCTTTTTCAGCAATGACACAGGGGGTGATTCTGACCGCCGGGGCCAGGGTCGGCGGGAGCACCGCCAACAGGCTGGCGGTGCCCCGCAGGGCATTCTGACCGCGGCGGTTTGGCCGCGGTCAGATGCGGAAAACCGGCGGTCTCCCGCCGGTTTTCCGCTGCCCATTAGAATCCTCCATGGCGGCGCAGCTCGCTGCGCCGCCATGGGGATTCTGACAGCCCATACCGCCATCCTGTTCCTGGCGGTTCTCCCGCCAGGAACAGGATGGCGGTATGGGTTGTCGTGGGGCCCCTGGGGGCCCCTGCGGGACCCATGCCAATGGCATGGGCACTGCAGGGGCCCCCGTAAGAGGGCCCCACTTTGTATTTCAGTGTCTGCTTTGCAGACACTGAAATACGCGACGGGTGCCACTGCACCCGTCGCACCTTCCCACTCCACCGGCTCAATTCTGAGCCGGCGTCCTCGTGGGAAGGGTCTTTTGCACTGGGCTGGCGGGCGGCCTTTTGGCGGTCGCCCGCCAGCCCAGTGCAAAAGCCAAAATACCCTCAGCGGTCTTTCGACCGCGGAGCGGTATTTTGGAGGGGGGAAGTCTGGCGGGCGGCCTCTGCCGCCCGCCAGACTCAGAATGACCCCCATAGTTCTGTTCGGCTTCGTTCAACTTCCAAGACATGTAAGCTACAGGATGAAGCTGACCAGTGTCTTTGTTTCGTTGTGACAAGACTGCTCCTATCGCCAATTCTGAAGCATCAGCTTCCACTATGAAAGGTCGATCCGCATCTGGATGAGTCAAGACTGGGGCAGTGGAGAAAGCTTCTTTCAAAGTTGAAAAGGCTTGGTCTGCTTCTGGGGACAATACAAATTTTTCTTTCTTCCTTAATAACTTAGTAATTGGAGCCACTGTCTGGGAGAAATGATTGATGAACCTCCGATAAAAATTTGCAAAGCCCAGGAAACATTGTACATCACGAACAGTCTTTGGGATGGGCCATTCAGATACGGCTTTTACTTTCCTTTCTGCCATCACCATACCTTGAGGGGTAAGGATAACCCCTAAAAACTCAACTGTGGTAACATGAAACTCACACTTGGTTAGCTTGCAATATAAATGGTGTTTACGAAGGGCTGCCAAAATTTTCTTGACATGTTGAACATGTTCATTCTCATTGTCTGAGTAGATCAAAATGTCATCAATGTAAACTATGGCAAAGATATTGAGGTACTCTCTAAGAACGTCATTTAAGAAAAATTGAAATGCTGCTGGAGCATTGCACAGACCAAAAGGCATGACGGTGTCTTCAAAAAGGCCATATCTTGTTTTGAATGCCGTTTTCCATTCGTCACCCTCTCTCATTCTGACCAAATGGTAAGCACCTCGAAGATCAAGCTTCGTGTAGATTTTTGCTTTCTTTACTTGTTCCAGTAAGACCGGAATTAGAGGAAAAGGATATTTGTTCTTGATGGTGATTTTATTCAAGCCCCTATAGTCGATACAAGTTCGAAGCTCTCCATTTGCTTTTGAAACAAAAAACAAAGGAGAAGCTGTGGGAGACTTTGAGGGGCGGATGAAACCATTCTCTAAGAATTGATCCAAGTATTTTCGTAAATGTTGATTTTCATGTTCTGACAGGGCATACACACGACAGTTGGGAAGTATCCCCCCTGGGACTAGATCAATTTGACAGTCATAAGGTCTATGAGGAGGTAAGTTCTTTCTCTCGGAGTTCTTGAGTCTTTGTTATCATGAGCATGCCAAGAAGGTTTTTCAGTCTTTTTACGCGTTCCTTTGCGTTCATTTAAACGATGATCAAGCCTCAAGACAAGGTTTATTAAATCTTGACAGTTTGCAGGTTGTGGGTCGATTTGTGCTAAGATGTATTTTAGCTCCTCTTTGAGTCCCCTGTAAAACAAGGCCGCTTGTTTTTCTTCAGGCCAGGATGTCTCAGTGACCAGCCGATTAAAGTTGGCTAAATATGACACTAAGTCCTGATTCCCCTGGCGTAAGTCTAATAATTCACGATCTGCTGACTGTGTTACCGTTCTACGATCGAAAAGTCTCTCAAATTCACGAACAACATTTTTCCAGTTGTACAACAGGGGACTATTGTTACGCACAAGAGGAATAGCCCAGGTAGCTGCATCTCCAGACAGATATGACAACAAGAAAGCTACTTTAGACTGGGCATCGGAAAAAGTATGTGGTCTGCAGGTGAAGTGAAGTTCCACTTGAACCAGAAAAGATTGCGCTTTCAAGGGATCACCTGCAAAGCGTTCTGGGGGAGCTAAAGGAATGGCGGAAGGAACATTGAGGGAAATGTTAGTCGGATTACCTCCAGAAGTCTGAGAAGAAGTACCTGGCCAAGACACACCTGTGGGACTTTGTTCTTTCTTCTCAACCTTATTCTGTAACTGACTCACCCTCTCAGCTAGACTATTTGTCAAATCCTTTGATGATATCACTTCTGACTGGAGCTGGGTGATAGCCTTGACTAGCTCGTCCAGTGTGGCCATGCTGAGAACATACACAAACCAGGAGGATAATAATTTGTGGGCTCACTATTCTGTCAGAGTCACCAGATCCTCGGGGTCTGTGCACGTTTCCAACACTTCCACCACAAGACAGCTCCAATACTCTGATTAGATTTATCACAGAGTCTAAGAGAGTCCAAGTGGGGAAAATGGGATTAGGACGGGAACAGCTGGGAAGGAGACCTGTAGGAAGCAAAGGTTAAAACACAACATCAAAATTACATCTCATGAAATCAGTACCATGCTACAACTCTAAGCTTCGTCTTTTCCTAAAACAAAACATGAACAACCCTAGAATAGTCCTAAAACTGACTAGGCTTTAGATGACCGAATACCTGAGGAGGAAACAGGAAACGTTAAATAGGACTTTCAGATTCAAGTACTTTCTTTAGCATGAGAATCAGGAAACACTATGAGCAATTTCTAAACAACCATATGAATCTCCTTTTAAGAATACATATCAGGAACACACAGCATTACATCTAGAACTCTGGTATTGTTGTGTTCATCTCAGAAAAAAACATTGGAAAGTGAATTGCACACATTGCAGATTTTTATATGAGTGTTAAACACCATAAAGGATTGTGCACCATGAAATCACACAACATAGATTCAAGGAATAAATCATGTGACGTGTCAACTTGAAATGCTACCAAGAAAATGTCTTAGAATGGTAGCGCACAGTAATTTACATTATTTATACACGAGGAAAGAATTGCGCGTCTTGCCGATTCAAATGCCACCGTACAAATGCCAAGAAATGGTAGCGCACAATGAACATGATAAGCACTAAGGGAAAAAATTGCGCGTCTTGTCGATTCAAATGCCACCATGCAAATGCCAAGAAATGGTAGCGCACAATGAATAACATGAAAAAACACTCAAGGAAAGAATCGCGCGTGTTGCCGATTCGAATGCCACCATGTAAATGCCAGAAAATGGTAGCGCACAATGAACAGCATGAATTACACACGAGAAGTGAATCGCGCGTTTCGCCGATTCGAATGCCACCATGTAAATGTCAAGAAAAGGTAGCGCGCAATGAACAACAAAATTAAATGCTCATGAAACGAGTTGCACGTCTTTCCAACTCGTAAAACATCATGTAAATGTCAAGAAATATCAGCGCGCAATGAACAACAATGTAATAATGAAGTCAAATCTTTATGGAATAAATTGCGCGTCCTCCCTATTTGCAAACCACCATACAAATGTCAAAAAATGGCAGCGCACAAGTAATCTGTTATTCATTTAAGAATTAAAATCAAGAATATGAAAATTCTCAATTCCGGTGTTGGGAAAATGTCCAAACACCATCTTACCGCCTGGAAACAGTGATCACCAATGAGAGATGAGTGCAGAAGACTGGAAAATCCAAATAGGCCGCCGGGACAGGAGCTCAGGAAGAAGCTGCTGCTCTGCACCGGGACCTCTGAATAGTGAGCACTGGAAGTTGGGCTGACTCTCTTTTATAGAGTCTTGGCCCAGCCTAGAACCACGCCCAGGCATGTTGCAGGGAAAGTCTCTAGAAGGCCCTGGAAAGGGACCACACCCTAACACACTCTGAATGTCTGCAGCAATACATTGCAAATGTACAATATTTATAAGCACCTTAAAAATGAATCTTTTGGATGGAATTCTGCAATGCAAAAGGTTAAACAATAACATATCATCACAATGCATAAATTACATTATCTTGCGAGTGTTGGGTTTTTGCATTCTAGATGCCCGTAGAGCGCGCACTGTCCTGGTGTTGACACTATCTACGTGATATCCTGGCTTCTCACAGTCCGAGAAGACCCAATCATTTATCACTACCAATTGCAGAGATATTTAGTAGTGTCTGGGATGCTAGGCCCCCATCGTACACCCCTCACTGGAGCTTGCATAGGGCAAAGTGTGGGGTTGCATCGTTCCACAGGAGGAACCGGAGTGCCTGATCGATCCCTTGGAAAAGCTCTGATGGCATTCGGTAAGGTGTGTTCTAGAAGATGTAAAGGAGCCGGAGTGTTATCATTTTGTAAAGTGCCACCCCGCCCATCCAGGATAAGGGCAAGGATCTCCAATGTGTTATATCTTTTTGCAGACAATCTATCTGTTGGAGGAGGTTTTTGGAAGGAAATCCTGTGGGTTCCTAGTGACATGGATCCTGAGATACCTAAAGCTGTCAACAGCCACTGATGCCTCAAAGTGCATGGGGAGATGCAGGGGGCTCCCATTAATGGAAAAACTACATATTTGGACCAGTTTATGTGATACCCCGAGTGGTCTCCAAAGATCTCGAATATCTGCAGGATTCTGTCAATTAAGAGGGTTAGTTGATCTAGGTAGAGCAGCACATCAGCGGCATAGAAAGAGATATGTTCCTCCCAGGCACCATTCATGCTTACAGCGTACATCATCTGAGTTCTCCGCCAGTGCCCTGGCCTCTAGTTCTTCAATATCTCTTTCTAGTTCAGTACACTTAAGTTTAATTTACTTTATATAACCTCCCATGAGGGCCTGAGGCCTCCCACAGGATTCACGCTGAGGCAAATGTCCCAGCATTTCTCAAAAATAGATATCTGCCCCTTCCCTCACTTTGTCCTTGATACGTGTATCCTGCATGTGCCATGGATCTATCCTAAGAGCTAACACAAAAGTGTGGACCATGCCCTGGAGGCGGACCTCCACCGAGAAGTGTTCAGAGATCTATCTGGGCCTAATTGTAGTTGTTTGAAATTTAACAGCATGTGTGCACTGAGTAAAGAGTTGGTCCATACGTGAGAAGCTGTTGTGTGTTGGAGAGAAGTACGTGTAACCTTGTGTGTTTGGGTTATGTAGGTGCCATGGGTCGATTAGCCCCAGGGCATCCAAGAAAGAGCAGTGAGTCCTGCCCTCGCCCCAATAGCAGCACTTGATGTCTTTTCTAGTCCGGGGTCCAGAATAGCATTTGGACCCCCCTTATCATAAGAATCCCTGGTGGCATTTCTAGTAAGAGCACCCTGATCCCGGGGAGGGTCTGGTCTTGGAGGCGGGCAGTATGTATAAGGAGCAAACATTTAGTATCGTGCCTTCCAAAGTGCACGACAGAGCAAAATATCTGCCTGATGGGTCATGCCAAGTGGGTATGGGGATAGATAGGATTGATTTCTTGGTGAGTATCCCTATGCCTCTTGAATCAGAAATATAGCCTGCATGTGCTAAGAGTTTGTATCCACAACATTCCAGGGCTTTGTAGTTTGTCCCCAGGAGGTGATTCTTCTGGAGTAACACAAAGTCAGGGATGTGTTTGTGGAGGTATTGAAGGACCAGTGCCCTCTTGATCTTGCTGCCAAGACCATTCACATTCCAGTTCCAGATTACACTATGCTAATGTTGCCACTAGTGTGATACAGGCTGGTTTCCAAGGCTCCACGCCCTAATGGTATGTCAGTGTTGAGACATGGCCTACTAGTGGCTGTTGTATAGAGTATGTCTACCGCGTTTGGATCATGATCCTAGCTACAGTAACCATGTTCCAACATACAAAAAAAAATACCATATCAACCTCCTCATTAAACTCCCCCCTAAATGCTACCCTGCACTGTGAGTTGAAATTCACCCACCCCCCCAATTTGCAGAGAGCCTGTCACCCCAAAAATTCAAACAGATGTGGATGCTGCAAGGCGTGGTGCTCATTCAGAACAAGATAAGTCCTAAACTAAATGGTTCCCCCATCTGAATAGACATCAGTGCGTAATCTTTAAAGTCAAGCTTGTCTTACCGCCCCCAGGTTGATTGAGCCTCCAGTGAAGGAGTCACTGTACCATGCTCATTAAGGGTCCAGTGGGGTGGCCCCCATTACTGCTCTTCTGCATTGCTGGAATCTCATTGCTTCCTCCTGTCCATCAGGGGATCATTTCTTTTTGTTTTGGCTTCCCTTCCGCCCAAAACTCTCCATCCCTCAAGCCAGTCCCATGCTTCCTCTGGTGTGGTGAAGTGCCAGGTTTTTCCTTCCACTCTCTTCGCTCCACCAGTATCCAGGGGATAGTGCCTCTCTTTCTGGAGTATGTTGCCCTCCAGGGTCGTCTAGTTCCTTTGAGGGTTGCCACACCCTCATCGACCCTCCATCTCTCTGCTCCCCACTGGGGCCAGGCTGGTGGACAGCTCCTGGTGCTTGACATGTCAGGTGCTCATTGCAGGGGGACTGCAGGAGGAAACATATCCCTTGAAGTGCCTTTTCCTGAGTTGGTGATACTGCATGGACTATGTTGTCGGCCGCTGGCCATTGCGCTGGATGTGCTCCTGTCCCTTGTGGGCATCTGCTCCACCGCCACCCAGATGACACCTCTCAGTGTCGATAAGTGCTCTGTTGTACTTGGCCTCCTGAGCTGGCACCATCGCTGTTTTCTGGCCAGGGGTGATTCTATTAAGCCTCTAGTTTAAAGCTGTATCATACCACGGGGCCAGTCATGAGTACACGCACATGAGCAGTTTCGAACCTCTATTGGGATCAACCGGTGGGACAGCTCCTGTCCTCCCTACGATGCAGTAATTTCCAGCTGCCCTGTCTGGGCTCACAGTGTTAGGTGCTCATTGCTATCAGGCCACGGAAGGCGGCCCTTCTCAGGGTGTGACTTCGCTTGAGACGCGGCCTACCTGGCCAGCCATTTCCTGTTGCCCTGGACGTACTTCAATCCCCAGAAGCATCCACTCCACGACCATCTAGGGGATACCTCATGGCACCCGTGCCAGTCAATCCAACGCTGCTGCTGTCTTTGGGCCGGGGGTGTTTCTTTTAGGTGATCATTTTGATGCTCTATCTCGCCCCTGAGCCCTAACCAGAGTATATGCACTCGAGTGGCACTGTGACGGTTATTAAACTGTCAGGGGCCCTTGGGGAGTAGCAGGATGGCTGTCAGCAAGAGACAGGTCAATTAGGCCAGATTGTGTGGCAGACTTCAGTGGAATAGATTTCAGCAGCTCTGGAGTTGCAGTAGTATGCAGCCATCTTCGGCGCTGGCTAGCCATGTCCCGCCGATTTTTACAGCTGATTTTCTTGATATTACCACAAGCATTATCTGAAGCAAGCTCAAATGTATGCATGCTCCCATACTTTGCAAACTACCTATAAAGCTATCTTTACAAGTTCAAAAGTGGCCTGATTTGCAAATGTGGGCCACTTTTTTAGCTATGCAATTTGTTAATCGGTGCCACTCTTATTCTGGGGCCTTGGCATCTTATTTATCCTAGTCCTACCCTATGTAAGATATGCAGATAGACAAGATGTGGAGAGTAAAAGGGTGTACATGTCTAACATAGAGAGAATATAACATTAATGACTGAGAAACTCTGATCACCACTACCTGTTCCACAGGCCTTATTAATGTTTAATTCACAGTCTCAGTTTCAGAATAGAGACATCTTCAATATGTTTTACAACAAAGTAATCGTTGTTACTCATTTATCCTATACAACTAACAACCACTGTTAAAGCCAATAGTCCTGGCTGGTTTAGGTTTATGTCAGTTTTTGTTTTATATATCTGAATGCAATACCAAAATGCTAGAGAGGAACCAAAATACTGGTCAGGTAGCATACAATGGAAATCACAAGCAATACTGTATTTGTAATATAGAAGGTGGGACATCCACCCCATTTGTGATAGAGTATCTCATCCAGCAAACCTTAATTAAGGGCTTTAATTTTATAATAAACAGCTATTGTTTATAAGCCCATAAATTTTACATTTTGCTTTGCTTGTCAGAAGGGATGTTAGAAATATTTCCAAATGCATCTTTGTTTTGACAGTACTTTGAAATTAAATTTGTTAAATGACATGAAGTTTTTCCAATCGTAAAAAACACACTTTCACTGTTTTCACCATTAAAAAAATGTGGGGAAGTTTGTCAAGATTATTTCTAGATACAAGTGCGGTTTCAGATAATAATTAGTAGTAGTAGTTTTGGCCTACCCATAACTCAAAATTGCTCTGATGAACCATGCATTTAAGACATATTTTAATATATTCATACATACCTAACACCAATTCAAAAGTCAACTTAATATACAGAGTGAATTCTATGCTGACCTGTGCCTGTGCACAATGGGGCTTATTACGAGTTTCGCGGTTGGACGAGCTGACCGACAAACTCATGTGGATGGACCGTTCGTCAACCTGGCTGCCTCACCCCATCTTATTACAATGTTCCCACTGGACTGACTGGTAAGAACATCATATTATGATGATCCTGCCAGTCAGCCCAGTGGGAATGGTGCTACAGTATTGGTCTCGGCTCCCTTAAGCAAGCTGAGACCAATGCAGTAGCACACCAGCACCCTCGGAATGTGCACTGTCTGCATAGCAGACAGTGCGCAATCCGAGGGTACAGGGCAGGGCCCCTCCGGTCTCCTGCACTGTGTCTCCATCATGCCTTTTCATAGCTTGGTCTCCGCTATCAAAAGGCTGGCGGAAACTGGATTTGTGATCAGTGCAGTGGCGCTGAACTCCGAGCCGCTGTGGCTGACCGTGACTCAGACTGCTGTCAGCCTGTCGGGAACCATGTTCCTGGCGGGGACAGCAGCCCTCTGGTGGTCCAACTGCCAGGGTCGTAATGTGGCAATCGGGCCGCCTGGAGTGCAGCAGTGTGACTGCCACTGCAGCATTGGCGGTCCTAGGACCACCTGGGTCATAAAGAGGCACTATATTTCTTTCCCACCAAACACTGTTTACAAGACTGGCTTCTTCAAGTGAGTATATCTGAGGTTTCAGTTTGAAAGAGATGTTAACTGTTGAGTAGAAGGTAGTTGAACCAGTCCAAAATGATAAAATTGTTTATCTTGAAAAACTGCCTCAATAATTTAAACTTACCTATGTCAGAAGAGCGCAATTGTACAGGTCCACTACTGTTTAGGAAGAGACAGTCACAAACATTGTGATCAGTTCTGTTCTACAGTGGTGGTACTGGTATAAACCAACTATATCACATGCACTTCATGGGATGTTAAAAACACTGCATAAACTAAATCAACCTAACCCTTACATCTCAAGGTAGGTCTAGGTAAGCAGATGTTGCTACAGGAACGGTAACTATAGACTTACTTTGATGATGCAGTGTTAGGCGATGTGATGGATGCAATATTTTTATAGGTCGATAACCTCAGTATAGCGTTATACAACGATGATGTTGTTTGAAGTCCCAACTCTTTAACTTTTACATTGCAAGACTTTACCAAAATGCTACAAGAGATTACAAATGATGCTTCAACAATTATTCAAGAAAGAAACAATATATTACATAGACGATTTTGTTTTCCAAACATGTAGAGGGATTGCATTTCTGTTGCCTCCTATTCAGAGAATGTTTGCTGGGAAAACTATGTTAAAATGAACAAGGTAAATGCACACTTCAATATCAGCAAAAAAAAACATTTCTTTCAGGATCTCACAGATATCTACATATACATTACCTACTCAAAATCCGAAGTTGGAAAATTAATCATTTGGCTCAAGCAAGCGAGTCACATGTCAAGCATTAATCAAAATGTGACAGATTATCCATACAATACCAACATCTGGGAGCTACCTCAAAGCACTGAGTATCCTGGAGTATAGCAGAGGTAACTTTTGAATCAAAATTCTATGGATCCTTCTTGTAGATCAAAACAGCTTCCAGGAAATTGGCGGTGGGTTTACACTTCTTTAGAAACTATTTCAGAAAATCCCCAACACTAGAATGACAAACGAATTGTTTCATAGGAGCTGATGAAGGCACAGCAGACAGTGCACATTACTAAGGTGCTCCACAGGTGCGCCCCTGCACTGCCCTTTGAAGGAGGTCCCCCGATTTTTGGCATGTTACCCCTAATTTCTGCCTGATGTCAGTGTGTTTGACTGTGTTCACTGGGATCCTGCTAAACAGGACCCCAGTGATTAGGCTCTCTCTCTCTAAATGTTGTCACTGCACAGTGGTAACACAGTATTTCACCTAAAATTGGCATAGTGGTCCCCCCTTATAAGTCCCTAGTATATAGTACCTAGGTACCCAGGGCATTGGGGTTCCAGGGGATCCCTATGTGCTGCAGAATTTATTTTGCCACCCATAGGGAGCCCATCCAAAGGCTAATCCAGGACTGCCATTGCACCCTGTGTGAAATGGTGCATGCACCCTTTCACTGCCATTTACACTGCACCAGGTCACTTATAAGTCACGCTTATTGCAGGCCTTTCAGCCCCAAAGGCAGGGTGCAGAGCACTTGTGCGTGAGGGCACCCCTGCACTTGCAAAGGTGCTCTCACGACCTCCAGGACCATTTTCCTGGACTTCGTGAGTGGGGGAATGCCATTTTATGCATGCACTGGACATAGGTCACTACCTATGTCCAACTTCACAATGGTAACCCCAAATATGGCCATGTTTGGTATCAAACATGTTGGAATCATACCACAAGGCTTTTGCAAGCATTGGTTGTATGATTCCATGCATTCTAGGGGCTCCTTAGAGGACCCCCAGTACTGCCATTACAGCCTTCTGAGGTTTTCCAGGCAGCCCCAGCTGCTGCCACCTTACAGACAGGTTTCTGCCCTCCTGTTGCTCATGCAGCTTGAGCCAAGGAAGGCAGAACAAAGGATTTCCTTTGGAAATACGCATGAAGGCTTGGAGGGGTAGCCTCCCAGGACCTCTGGAAATGCTTTGAAGGGCACAGATGGTGCTCTCCTTGCATAATCCAGTTGAGACCGATTCAGGGACCCTCAGTCCCTGCTCTGGCATGAAACTGGACTAAGGAAAGGGGAGTGACCACTCCCCTGTCCATCATCACCCCGGGAGTGGTGCTCAGAGCTCCTCCAGAAGGTCCCTGGGTTTTGTCATTTGGATTCCAAGTTGGCAGGGCACTTTGGGAGCATCTGAGTGGCCAGTGCCAGCAGGTGACATAAGAGCCTTTCCTTGATAGGTGCTTACCTGTTTAGCTGCCCAATCCCCATTTCAGGGCCATTTAGGGTCTCTCTCATAGGTGGTTCTTCAGATTCGGCTTGCAAGACTCCAGCAGGAATCCTCTGCATCCTTTACTTCACATTCTTACCAAAGGATCTGCATCTGGACCCTCCAGGAGCTCTATAAACTGCAACAAAGAAGCAAAGACGACTTCTGCAACATTGTATCTTCAGCTCCTGCCAGCAACTGCAACTGTTTCCAGGTTGTGCATCCTCTGAGGACTGCCTGTCTTCAGCCGCACTAGAAGAACAAAGGAATCTCCCTTGAAGTGAAGGAGTCACATCCCTGCTTCAGCAGGCACCCCTCTGCAGCAATGACAGGTGGTGTGGGTCCCTTCTCCTGAAGAAGTGTGTGGATTCAGCAACATGGGTGGTGGACTGAAGTGGTCCTGACAGTCCTGACGTCCACCTGTCCAACTTTGGTGAAGGTAAGAGCTTTCCTCCCCACACAAGAGAGTACCTCTGTGCTACAGATTTTTTTGCAGTTGCCAAGGCTTGTTGGCATCCTTCCACAAAGTCTTTCAGGCACCATGCAGCTCCGGCCCCCAGCACTCCTTCCTACAATGCACAGTTTCCTTAGTGGTTCTCTGACAGCATGGGATCTGTTTGTGTAGTGCTGCATGGGCCTCCTTTTGCACCTTCTTTGTCCTTGTGCCGTGGGACGCTTGTGCATGCTGCCTGGTCTTTTCAGGGCTCTATGAGTTGCTGAGAGCCCCCTCTGGTTTCACCTCCTGGGTAGAGTCCACCAGGTCCCTCCCGGTCCTGGGCAGCACCATTTTCCACTAGCCATGTGCTTTGGGTGTGCCAAGGCTTGTTGGCAGAATCCAGCGACGCAAACCAGACTGCATTCATCCATCCGGCGTGGAACATCTTCTGCACCAACCAGAAACCCACATCTTCTTGGGTGCAATACTGACTGTTCCTCTTTTGCACCTTCATCCGGGTAAGCAGGGGCTCCTGTTCTCCCTGGACTCTTCAGTGCTTCTTGGACTTGGTCTTCTTCTTCCACAGGTCTTCCGGTCCAGGAACCAATCATTGGTGTCTTGCAGTCTCCTCTGGTTCTTGCAACATCTTATTTCTCGTGTTCTCGTGTGTTCTAGGAAACTTACTGTGATTTACTCCTGCTTTCCTGGGCTCTGGGGTGGGTTCTACTACCTACCTTTGGTGTTTTTTAATACTCCCAGTGCCCCTCTACACACTACTCTTGCCTAGGTGGGAAACCGACTTTCGCATTCCACTTTCTTAGTATATGGTTTGTGTTCCCCCAGGCCCATTTATAACTATTGTGATTTTCACTATTTTGCTCTAACTGATTTTACAGCTATATCTCCATACTAGTGTATATAATTTGTGTATTACTTACCTCCTAAGGGAGTATTGTCGCTATGGTATTTTGGGCATTTGTGTCACCAAAATAAAATACCTTTATTTGTGTAACACAGTATTTTCTTTCATGTGTGTGAGTACTCTATGACTACAGTGGTGTGCATGAGCTTTGCATGTCTCCTTGTTAGGCCTTGGCTACTCAACCACACTACTCCTAGAGAGCCTGGCTTCTAGACACTGTCTCTATTTCACTAATAAGGGATAACTGGACCTGGTATAAGGTGTAAGTACCTTAGGTACCCACTACAAACCAGGTCAGCCTCCTACACCCATCCCACAGGCATGGGCAGTGCAGGAGCCCATCTGTGGCCTTCTGCACCTATTCTCTGCCAGCCTTTTCATGGCGGTGAAACCACCATGAAAAGGCTGACGGAGAACCAGGTTGTAATCAACAGGGTGGCACTGCATGCAGAACCACCCTGGCTGATTGCAAGCTGTACCCGCCGTCACCTCTACAGGATCACTGATCCTGGAGGAGACGGTGGTCCCCTGGTGGTCAGACCACCATAGTCGTCTTGTGGCAGTAGAGGTCTGACCGCCTCCGTGGGTCTGGCAGTCCTAGGACTGCCATACCCACGGTGGCGGTTTGACCACCGCACGCCAGGTGGTCCAAATTGCCATATTACGACCCTGGCAGTCTGACTGCCAGGGGAGCGCTGCCACCACCAGGATCATAGATCCCGACGGGCAGGCAGCAATCAAAGTCGTGCTCAGCCACGGCGGTGCTTAAAGCAGCACAATCATGCTGATTTCAACTTCACATTCTGCCAGCCTTTTCATGATGGGATCCCCGCCAGGAAAAGGCTGGCGGAAAGCCAGTGCTGGGGAACACAGTAGGCCCCTGAACTGCTCATGTCCTATCCAGATGTCAGCTGACATTTGTTTGTGACAGGGTGATCCCCACTGAAGTTATTTAAGTTCCTGCTCGTCCTCAACAGGCTTTCTTGCCAAGAGAAGAAAAATATATGTTCAAACCTAGATTATTGCCCCTGCTCTTGGAACAGTTTTTAACACCTCATTAGGGTCGAGCATCTGCTTGAAAGCTGCTAGAGAGCTAATATAAATTTGTCTCAAGGAGCTTTCAGAGCCTCTAACTCTTCTTGGTCTTGTATCTACGAGCATGCCACATACGCTTTTTCCTTTTCTGGGAAAGAACATTGTTTTTTTCAAAACCAATTTTTTTGATGTATGCATTCTCCAGTGCTTATCAACTGTCTTCCTTACAAGGTTGGAATTAGGGGTGAATATTGTCACACAGATTTATTTTTCTTTTTCAGCAAGACTTTTTACAAAAGATTGCAAATGTTGTTCATGGTTATTGTTGTGTGCTGTTTTCCTGGCTTTCATGATAGTCTGTTCTTGGTACTTTTTCCCATAACATTGAGGTAAATTTTTTGGTATATTTCTCATAGTCAGTAACATCTTTACAGTTCTGTCTCAGGAACTGTACATCTGGCAGATTCTCCCTCAGGTATTTTTTGATGGAAGCTACCATGGGCCAGATGTATGAATCTGGCCCATTGCGATTCGGTAATTGCGATTTTTAAGAAATCGCAATTACCGACTCACAAAGGGCCATGTATCACATTTGCGATTCGGTAATTGCGATTTCTTAAAAATCACAAATTGCGATACTGGCCCCATTCGCAGCTATGGGCCAATTTTTTGCATTTCGCAAATTGCGATTTCTGAAACAGAAATCGCAATTTGGGAAAAGCAAAGGGCCAGGGTGCTGGGGGCCCCCTCTCCTGCACCCCATTTTTTTTTTCCACATGTAAAGTACACACATGCCAAAAGGGGATGTGTGCTTTAGCTATCAAATTTAAAAATGCAGTTTTACTGCATTTTTAAATTTTGCACCAGGTTACCACCTGGTTGCAGGTCATGGTATTTTGCGCTTGCAAAATACCATTCTGCGAAAAATCACGATTTGCGATTTTTTGCAGAATTGCATTGCGACCTGGATTTTGCGAATCGCAAATTGCGATTCGCAAAATCCAGGTCGCAATGCAGAAAATCGAAGTTTTTGCTATTTTCTGTTTTTGGTCTGCGAATGCATTTGATGCATTGCAGACCTCGATTTTGCACTCGCAAACGGCCGATTTCGCTGTTTGCGAGTGCAAAATCTGTTCATACATCTGGCCCCATATCTCAATAGATTAACACAAACATTGGATTCTAAAGCGGTGTTAAAGGCAAAAATCAACAAAGGATAATTCCTTGGATTTGGTGGTGAAAGTAAATGTTAAGAATCTATTCCTATCATTTACCCAATCATAACATTCTCTAGCTGATGATTCACTTCCATTCTAGAACATAAAGATGACATCTAAAGAAAATTTCCAAATGCTAATGTGCTTGATAGAATGATTACTATTGGTAAAGGTGTTTCTTCTTTCAGAGTCATGCACATACAGTCAAGCCAGGTTTGTGGGGTGATTGGACATATTTTTCATTTCTATTAATATGTTTGTAGGCTAGTTGGGTGGGGAGTTTAATTAAATCAAAAGAATATTTAATAATATTATTAACTCGTAATTGTTATTCAATTGTGTAATTGGTAATTGATTATGTTTTTGTGTTTGTATAATATTCTGTTTAATTTTTTTTTGTTGTATATTTACATTTTTACTTTTTTAGATGTTTGTATTTAAATACAGCTTGTTTATTTTTAGGGGTATAGGGTGAGAAGTAATATTATATGTTAAATGTGTACTGTGTTAAATAAAATATTATATAATTGTTTCCTAGTTAGTTTTATATGTTTTAATATAGGATATTCTACATTCCTATTTATTTATTTTTTAAAATTTTTCAAAAATATAATCCCAAGTGTTTTAGGGTTTGATTATGACCTTGGCGGAGAGGATTACTCCACCACAAACGTGATGGATATCCCGTCCACCATATTACAAGAATAAAATCAAACTTGTAATATGGCGGGCAGCATAAGAAAAAGAAAATTACTAGATGGTATCATTTTATTTGTAGTTCCTTTAAATTCATCCGTTCCCTACTATTGAGTATACTGAAGTAGGAAAAATAAACCTAACAAATTCAGAGTGTACTACTTTCCCTGCTGTTGTGTAGACTGGAGAGGGAATAGTAAATCTAACCACTTCAAAGTTCAACACTTTCCTTACTGCTGATTAAAGTTCAGTAGGAATAGTACATATAACCTCACCAAAGACCAGCACTTTCCCTACTTTTGCATAGAATGTAATGGGAATAACAAATATAACCCCTCCATAGGTGAACACTTTCCTTACTGTCATATAGACTGGAGTAGGAATAGTAAACCTAACCCTTCTGGATTCCAACACTGTCCCTACTGTTGCTCAAACTGGAGTGGGTATTGTTAATCAAACCACTCCAGAGTCCAAACTATCCATACAGTTTTGTAGGATGGAGTGGGAAGAGTAAATTGAGATATTTTCAGGTAAAGTTTGTAAATTAAAATTTATATTAATATATCTTGCTATTGTTCTTTTATATTCTATGTTTTAATTTTAATTTTTTATTTACATTTTTCCTATTTATTTTTTCCAAGAATGTTTTTCATCTAAATTTAATTTAGTTATACATTTTGTATATTTTATTTATTATTATTTTTGATATATGATTTTTACATCATGTTTGTGTTTTCTAATACTTTAAAAAAAATCTTTTGGGGAGTTTTCTATAAATATACATAAATATATAGATATACATGTATATATGTACATATATATACATATATATATATATATATATATTCGTCTACATATATATATATATATATATATATATATATATATATATATATATATACATATATATATATATATATATATATATATACATGCTATTCCTCCAATAATATATAGAAAAGTACCCGGACAACAAATTGAAGTCCAAAATACTTTAATACCAGATGCTTCCTCCCATACAACGTGTTTCAGCCGTAGCCTTGCTCACGTACACATTGGGAGTTTACTACACAAATGAAATACCCTGAGAGAACACAGAAATAGGACTACATAGAACACATGCTTACAATCCACAAAAAAGTATGGGTGCCATCTTGGAATGTCCAAAGGTACATTATATATATATTATAATATTATATACAAATGTCATAATTACAATTATAGTAGTATTCTTTTTTGAAAAGTTCAAATATATTATTATATATTATTATTACATGAATGAAAACCATTTTTAAGAATGTTATAAAAAAAATATTATCTAAATTCTTTTATATAAATATGTAATTCATTCATCGAATACTATAAATTAGACCTCCATACCATACCTATTACTTGGAACATTCAATTACATTGCCTCTCACACTATATAAATATCAATAAATCTATTCCTTTAAACCAATATATTCCTGTCAGAAAAACACCTTATTACCTACTACCATGTGAGCAAACCCCCAACCTACACATCTAAAGTATAAATATAGTTCTAAAACATTTGAAATACAAAACATATTAAATTATTTGATACAAAACATCACCAGCAAGTCAATTCAACCCAGATGTACGTTCATTTCCTTACTTGAATTATGACCCACAGGGCTCAGGGTGTTAAGCCTAATAATCATATTGGATTCTAAAATCCTCATTTTTTTCTCTCTATTACCACTCCTCACAGTAGTCTGATCAATACCCGCAAAACTAAGCAGCCATTCATCCCCATTGTGTTTTTCATGACAATGCCTTGCCACGGGATAGTTTCAGTCATGATTGCGAATGGCTCTAATATGTTCCATAACCCTCTTCTTGGCTTTATGTATTGTACTACCCACATAAAGTTTCTTGCATGGGCATCTCAGACAATAAACACAAAAATCTGTATTGCAATTATAATGACCCCGAATTTGATGTGTCCAATGTCCGTTATCACCACCCACTTCAAAGCAATTAACACTATGCCTGCAAGCTTTACACTGTTTACAGCAGAAAAACCCAGCCGGCTAATCTGATGCCATAGCCCTAACATTGCCACTTGTGACCATATTATGACTTAAATCCTCTCTTAAGGATTTACTCTTCCGGAAAGTTATCATGGGCATATTAGAAATAACATTACTTAAAACAGAATCGGTATGTAATATGTGCCAGCTTCTGTTCAGAATCTGCCTCAAAATGTGTGATTGGTTGGAATATGTGGTAATAAATCTCACGCTTTGCTCACTTCTGTCTGTTTCTAACCCTGGGTATAGCAAATTCTCCCTCTTTATGTCATCTGCCTTTCTTTTGGCTTGTAGGATAAGCTTGCTGTTATATCCTCTCTCTTGAAAGCGCTTGACCATATTCTCACTTTCTTTCTGATAATCTTCCCATGTATTGCATATCCTATGAGCTCTCAGAAATTCACCAAAAGGTATGCTAGAAATAAGATGTGCACTATATGCATTTAATAGACTATTCCCAACAGTAGCCTTACTATGTAGTTTAGCCCTTAACGATTCCTCGTGGACCAACACATCAACATCCAAAAATGGAATTTGTTTCTTACTGCATTGTTCACTCAGATGTAAATTGTAGTCATTCATATTCAAAACGGCCACAAAGCTCCTTGCAGATTTCTCATCACCTTTCCAAATCACAAAGATGTTGTCTATATATCGACACCACAAAACAACCTTCTCACCGTAATCTGGTATACTAGTGGATATCTGTTCCTCCCACCAGCCCATAACCAGATTCGCGTAACTGGGTGCAAAACAGGTCCCCATCACTGTACCCTGAATCTGTCCGTACAGCTTATCATCAAACAGAAAAAAGTTGTTATTTAAACAAAAACTGATCATATCACAAATCATCTCTGTATACATCAAATATGAGAGCGACCTCGCCCTCAAGAAATGTTGAATCAATGCTAACCCTAAATCATGTTGAATAAAGGCTAGTTACATCCATAGCAAGGAGAAGGTAATCATCTTCCCACTAGACTCCATCAATCATCCTCAAGAACTGCGTCGTATCTTTTATGTATGATGAAGACTCTCTACAAAAGGTCTCAAGAAATAATCTATATATCTAGAGGTATTTTCCAAAAGCGACCCTATAGCAGATACTATAGGTCTACTTGGTGGAGTGTCACTGTTTTTGTGTAATTTAGGTAATAGATACAGTATAGGAATCACAGGTGAATCACATTTCAAGAATTGGTATTCCTCCCAATTCAAGAAACCTTGTCCCTCCAGTCAATCAACATTTCAAAATACTTTGTGTTAGATTTTTTAACATCGATCAATTTCACTGGTGCATAACATGTAACATTATTCACTTGTCTCCATCCTTCTGCTAAGTAGGCATCCTTATCCAAAACAACAACATTCCCTCCCTTATCTGACTGTCTAATTACAATATTACAGTCATTCTTTAATCCTTGTAATGCTTCTCTTTGCACCTTAGTCAAATTATGATGTTCACTCTTTCTCACTTGATATCTTATCTTCTTCAATTGTTTGATGACATCCCTTTCAAAAACATCTATAGCCTCACATTGTGTAGCAGGTAGAAACACTGATTTTGGTTTAAACGAAGTGGGGTAAGGGCTATCCAATTCAATGCCCAGGTCCACTAAGTTTAACATAGGATCTTCATGGGCTTCAATACCATCATGCAACAATGATAACATATGTAGTACCTCAACATCAGAAATATTTAATGTGCTGACAGATTGCTTCTCCCCAATATATTCATCTGATGTAACCCTTGTGAGAAACCATTTCTTTAATTTCAATTTTCTAACCAAATGGAAAAGGTCAATTCTTGTCTGTACATAAACAATATCATCCCTAGGACAGAAGGACAAACCCAGTGCTAAAAAGCTTGTCTCTTGCTTAGTTAGTACTCTCGTCGACAGATTAACCACTGTCTTCATATCACTTTCCGAGCTCTGGTTGTCACGCCCATTTGCCTGGACTCTTCTTTTCCTTGCTCGTATCTTTGCTGCCCGGTTCCTCTTCCTCTGCCTCTTGTACCTCGACCCTTGCCTCTTTGGGGAAATACTTCTTTTCTTTGGTCTGTCCTTCCCTGATTTAGAAGGTGAAATTGCTTAAACAAATTAGACCTGTTTATGTTCTTGTCCAAACCCGGTCCTTTCTCTAGGAGGGAATCAGACACATCAGACTGGTTGTCATCCGATATATCACTCTCTTCCACTCCTGACGTGAGTTCCCTACTGTTATTCTCAACCATTGGTTCCTTCTCATTTTCCACATACATATGATCATAGTTGCGATGAAAGGTTAAAATCCTGTCTGATTGACAGTCCTTAAAGTCCCGTATAAATTTGTGTTGTTTTTTGGACATAATATCTTCTTCAAATCTACTCAGTTTCTTCTCCAAATTTTTCTTAAATTCTTTTATAACATCCTCAGATGTAAGAGACAAAATCTCAGTTGACACTTTCTCAATCTCATCCAAAACCTTCTTTCTATCTTTAGATGCATATTTGATCAGGATTTTCATCATATTCAGTGAACTGACTTTAGAGTTCTCTGCCCATTCCTCTAGCATATCAGGATCTGGATCTTCATAAGTAGGTATGGTGTAGATCCTCAAACCTCTGGGTACTCTTTCTACATCAATGTACCTTTGTAGAGACTCAATCTCCCACCACTTAGAGATCTCCTTTCTAGACAGTTTCTCCATCTTTTCATAAAGTAATTGCAAATTAAGTTCTGAACCACCATTCGCATGACTCTCCATTCTTCCCTTAGGGTCTGTAATATGGGCAGAAAATAGTTTGCTGGATTTTTCTTTCCGCCGTACCTCAAGGGAGGAAGCCATCTTAGTATCGAAGAAATTAGACCACCAAATGTGGACCCTATATTTCTTCGGTCCACTCCACCACCACAAGTTTTCCTCAATTTGGTCAATCACCGCATAGAAGATCCAAAAATCCAAAAAGTCTAAATAGTCATCCCAACAGGTACTTAAAACCACGCATTACTTTGGCCAAATATATCTCATTACACAATGCCAAACACAAGGGACGACTTGACTCACGGATTGACACAAAATATGAAACTCCGGAGACCTATATGTGTGTATATATATATATATATATATATATATATATATATATATATACTCACACATCCCAAACATCACTAGTCCAACCACTAAACACTTGGGGTCCCAGGGTCTGAAATCGGTTGGGGGAGGGGGGTCATGTCTCCCACCCAGAGAGACAGGCCATGTGACCTACTCCTGATGCGCACCACCAAACGCCATGCGTGGTGCGGGGTTGTGTGGTTGTGTGGTCGTGTGGTCGTGTGGTTATAGGGAGTTGGCTGCAGGGGCTGGCCACAGGCCAGCCCCTGCGGCCAGGTGTTTGGATTAAGGTATAGTAATGAAAATTACTTTACGTTAAAAAACATAGAAATTCACTGAAAAATACAAAGGTTACAGGGATGTTATAGTTGGGAAATAAAATCAGAAAGCATTAGGAAATCACTCAATTAAACAAAGGTTACAGGGACATTATAGTTCTCTCAATTTACTTGCACAAAACCAGAAAAATCCAGCAGTTGTAGTTAAGTTATTTCAAGTAACTATAACTCAAGGCCTAGGGTAACTCTTACTCGTGCCCTCGCCATGCATTGCTAATTACCCCAGATATTACAGCACTCATGACAACTTTTATAGCGCCAATAAAAATATAAATGAAACATTAGAAGTCAAAGTATTGAAGAAAAAAAACTTGCACAGTGGGTGTACGAGTTATAGTTACTTTAGGCCGCAAGTTATAATTAGTTGAAATATATACATTTAAGAGAATATATATATATATATATATATATATATATATATATATATATATATACATATATATCAGTCACCAGTAGGTAGTCATAGTTAGGCCTGCTTTTCCATAGATGGGGCAGCATTTTTTGGTTTGCTAAACAATAAAGTTCATCAACCTCAACTCCTTCCTGAAAATTTTCGGGGAGATATGTCAAGCAGGGGCCGAGCAAAAAAAAAAAGGGGGGGGTGGTGGGATGACAAAACACAAAATCCCCAGGTATTTTACGTAGACTTTTTTAGACATGGCTACAGCAAAAACTGCTGAACGGAATTACACCAAATTCGTCAGGAAGCTTGATCTTGGTCCACAGATTGTGCTTTTTTGTGATTTGGTGCAAATCTATTCAGTAATTTGATTGACCGGCTGTGGAAATGTTAAAAATGAAATGGCCACCATTACTGTTGACTGAAAAATTTGAGGTATTGTGGAAATGAAGCAAAAAAGCTGTATAAGAAGGCAGCAGAAAGGTATGCTGTCCCCTAGCTTTACAGAAGAGGCGTCTAAGAGATAACTATTGTGAGAAAAATAAATTATATTGGTGGTCATTACAACCCTGGCGGTCGGTGTCAAAGCGGCGGTAAACCGCCAACAGGCCGGCGGTAAAAGAAAATGGAATCACGACCGTGGCGGAAACCGCCAACATAGACAGCCACTTTAACACTCTGACCGCCACGGCGGTACAAACAAACACCGCGGCGGTAACCGCCAACAGACAGGCGGGACACAAGGTTCCGCCCACTGTATTACAACAGTCCAATCCGCCACCTTTTCCGGGGCGGATTCACCGTGAACAAAAACACGGCGGAAACAGGACGTGGAAGGGAAAATGCTCACCTCGATCCAGATGCTCCCAGCCTTTGTCTTCCTGCTCCTCTACCACGAACATCAAAGACGGCGGCGAAGACTACGGTGAGTACTGCACCTACCACACAGGGGAGGGGGGAGGGAAAAAAGAATCACACACACATGCAACACGCAACACTTCCACCCCCACCCTCACCCACTACAACACACACACAAGTACATGTTGACACATTACATTTACAACCCCCATCCCCCCTGGAAGAATGCAAGGACAAAAGGAAATGAGTTGAACATTTGTAATCTATTAAAATACAGTAATCAAAAATATATATATATATGCACACTATAAACAAATATATACACCAAGAATACAAGTCCAAGGTATTCCACCATTAAAGTCCGTGGACCACTGGGTCCAAAATGCATGGGTGAGTCCCACACTCAATACCCGATCAAAACAGAGAGAACACTGCTAGGGCATCAGATAGAAATACAACAGGCACCTCAGGGGGAAGGGAAGAGGGGGCACCTCAGCCGGATGAGTGCACAATGCCAGATCCACGAGGGGGCTCCATGCCCACTGCTATATCCTGGGGAGTGCAAAGCCACAGTCTCACAAGTCTTTCCAGTGGGTGGTTTGCCCACTGCTCTATCCTGGGGAGTGCAAAGCCACAGTCTCACAAGTCTTTACAGCGGTTGGTTTGCCCACTGCTCTATCCTGGGGAGTGCAAAGCCACAGTCTCACAAGTCTTTCCAGTGGGTGGTTTGCCCACTGCTGTATCCTGGGGAGTGCAAAGCCACAGTCTCACAAGTCTTTACAGTGGGTGGTTTGCCCACTGCTCTATCCTGGGGCTCTATCCTGGGGAGTGCAAAGCCACAGTCTCTCAAGTGGATAACAGTCTCCACTGGTTCTGGAGGGGGCTTTGTGCCCAGAGTGCTTCATCCTGCTCGTGGCGGCCTCAGTACCATCAGAGCTTTTGGCGCTCATTGGCCTGCGGTGCTGGTGGCAGCGGTGTCCTTGGCAGCAGTGCTTGTGGCGGCGGTGTCCTGTTCAGCGGTGTTGGTGGCGGCGGTGTCCTTGGCAGCGGTGCTTGTGGCGGTGGTGTCCTGTTCAGCGGTGCTGGTGTCGGCGGTGTCCTGTTGAGCGGTGCTGGTGGCGGTTTTGTCCTTGGCAGCGGTGCTTGTGGCGGTGGTGTCCTTGGCAGCGATGCTTGTGGCTGCGGTGTCCTGTTCAGTGGTGCTGGAGGCGGTCTTGTCTGCCATGCAGGTTTTCGGCAACTTGCCTGTTTTTCTGTGCCCCTTCCCCACCTTGGATGGTGGCGCAGCTGTCTTCCCACTCCCAACTGTGCTCCTGGGAGAGGCGTGGGTGGTAGATGTTTTGCCTCTCTCCCGCCGGGCAGTGGCCAACTTGTTGTGCTTTTGAGGTGGGGGACTGTCCGTGGTCTGGCACACTGGCTGCCCTGCTGCTTGCCGTACTCCAGAAGGTGGTCCTGTGGTGGTGCCTCCTGTCCACTAGCACCGGCGGAGGTGGTGGGCAGTTCATCGTCCAGGCTAGTGTCAGGGGCCCCTTGTTGTGCCACAGTGTCATCCTGGTGTTGACAAGTTCCTTCAGCACCCCTACAATGGTTCCCAGGGTGGTATTGATGGATTTGAGTTCCTCCCTGAACCCCAAATACTGTTCCTCCTGCAGCCACTGTGTCTCCTGAAACTTGGCCAGTACCGTTGCCATCGTCTCCTGGGAATGGTGGTAGGCTCCCATGATGTTGGAGAGGGCCTCGTGGAGAGTGGGTTCCCTGGGCCTGTCCTCCCCCTATGTGCCTGGGCCTCTGTCCCCTGAACTGTGTGCCCACTACCACTGCCCCCAGGTCCCTGGTGTTGTTGGAGTGGGGGGTTAGCCTGGGTTCCCTGTAGTGGTGGACACACTGCTGCTTGACGTGTCCTGGGGACAGAGGTATGGGCCTGCTGGTTGGGTGCTGTGCTGGTGTTTCGAGAGGGGGGAAGCTCTGTAGTGACCTGTGACTGTGTGAGGAGAACCGACTGTCCCGAGGTCCCAGATGGGCCGGGCTGGTCATCTAGATCCAGTTGGACGGAGCTGCTGTCATCACTGTGGGCCTCTTCTGTAGGTGGAGTGGACATGTCTGGACCCTCCTGTCCGGTGACGTTGGGTAGGGGTCCTGCAGGGGTGTAAAGGCATGATTATTGCATCTGTATGTGCCATGGTGTGCAATGGGTGGGTGACCCTGTACCCCAGTGCTTGCATTCTTGTGTGGGACCTTCTGTGATAATGGTTTAGGGGGGTGTGTGGGTATGTGCAGTGGCCATGAATTGGTGATGGGTTTCCATGCAAAGGTTTGGGTTTGGGATGTGTGGTTTGTAATAGTGGGACATATGTGAGGAGTTGGAGTGATGGGGGTGAGGGTGGGGTTATGTGATAGGATGCAGGTAGGGTGGGGGATGAAGTAGTTAAGATTTGACGTACCAGAGTCCATTCCTCTAGCTACTGCTGCGAGGCCCACAGGATGCAGTATAGCCAAGACCTGCTCCTCCCATGTTGTTAGTTGTGGGGGAGGAGGTGGGGGTCCGCCGCCAGTCCTCTGAACTGCAATCTGGTGTCTAGAGACCACGGAATGCACCTTCCCCGTAGGTCGTTCCACCTCTTCCTGATGTCATCCAGTGTTCTTGGGTGCTGTCCTACTGCGTTGACCCTGTCCACGATTCTACGCCATAGCTCCATCTTCCTAGCTATGGTGGTGTGCTGCACCTGTGATCTAAATAGCTGTGGCTCTAACCGGATGATTTCCTTCAACATGACCCTCAGCTCCTCAGAAAACCAGGGGTGTCTTTGCGGTGCCATGGGGTGGTGTGGGTTATGTGCGGGGTGGGGTGTGTGGTGATGTGTGGGGTGATATTTAGGGGTGTGTTGTGTGAGGTGCGTGGATGTTGTGTGAGTGATGGTATTGAGTGCCTGAGGATGCTAGTGTTGTTTCTGGTGGTGTCTCTCTGTGGCCTTCAGTCGCAATTGTGGTCGTAGGGGTTTGTGGGTGATGTGGGTGTGTGTTTTATATTGTATTGAGTGTGTGGGAGTGGTGTGTGTATGTGTATCAGGTGTGTGTATTTTGATTTGTCCAATGTGGATGTGTTTTGTAAGAGTGTGTGTATTTTGAGCGCAGCGGTGTGTACCGCCAATGTAATACCGCGGTTGACAGACCACCGTGTGGATTAGTGGGTCGTGATAGTGTGGGCGTATTCCTGTTGGCGTGACGGTGTCGGTTTTGTTATCGCCAGTTTATCACTGACCTTTGGTGTGGCGGACTTGTGTGGGTGTCTAAATATTGGCAGATTCCGAGCTGTGGGTCATAAAAGCTGTGGTGGAATTCCGTGGCCGCACCGCACGGCGGTAAGCGGCATTTACCACCAATGTTGTAATGACCCCCATTATTTTTAACAATTTTCTACAATCTCGTAGTCCTCTCACAGGATCGTGAATAGTAAAAAGTGGTAGATGATTTCTGAATATGCTTCATTAGTGAGAATGCATATTGTGGTTTTTGTTTTTGAGAGGAAGTGTGTAAGAGATAAGTAGGCTGATGAGTAGATGGTTAATTCTTGTTTGAACAGATCATACTATGCACACCTGTCATCCAAGAGAGAGGTCTCAGTGGAGGGGCCAGTCTCTCTCCAAACACCCTACTAGACACACCCATCATTCAAGAGAGGGGGTCTCAGTGGTAAGGCCAGTCCCTCCATAGACACTACTTCATAAACCTGTCACCTGAGACCAAGGTCTGTGTAGAGAGGCTAGTCTCTTTCCACACCCTACTACACACCTACCATGTAAGGCATATGTTAGACCTGGCATCCTTGACATGGTCACCCCTGTCTTTTCTTTACCTCTGTTTCCCATGTTTTGACTGTGTGCTGGACTTTGTTTTTGCTGGATTTGGTACTCTGGGTACTTTACCACTACTGACCAGTGTTAATGTGCAAGTGCTCCCAGTGTACATTATATGTATAATTGGCTTTTCCTTGATTGGAATATTTGATTTGCTAGTAAGTCCTGAGTATAGTGCACCAGAGGTGCCCAGGACCTGTACATCAAATGCTACTAGTGAGCCTGCATCATTGATTGTGCCAACCACAAGAGTAGCCCTGTAAGCATGGCTCAGACCCGCCACTGCAGTGTCTGTGTGTGCAGTTTTAAAACTGCCAATTCGACCTGGCAAGTGTACCCACATGCCAGACCCAAACGTTCCCTTTTTATACATGTAAGGCATCCCTAAGGTAGGCCCTAGGTAGCCCCATGGGCAGGGTGCAGTGTATGGTAAAGGTAGGACATGTACCAGTGTGTTTGTACATGTTCTGACAGTGGAATACTGCCAAATTCGGTCTTCACTGTCACAAGGCCTATCTCCCTGCTAGGTTAACAAGGGGGTTGCCTTTAAATGACTTTTTGGGAGCAGATAGAAATATGGAGTTTGGGATCTCTGAACTCACAAATTAAGAATACATCTTTTGGTAAAGTTGGTTTTTAAATTATCAGTTTGGAAATGCCTCTTTTTTGGCATTTTATTGCTTAAACCATTCTGTGACTCTGCCTGCTTGTATATTCCCTGTCTGGATCAGACTTACAGTTGGGCTGTTTGTGAATCTCCACTAGACAGTGACACAAAGGGAGCCGGGGTGTAGCCTGCATATTCTGATGGGCCATCTGGGCTAGAGTGGAGGGAGAAGTGGTCACTTACACCTGAAAGGGCTGTGCTTGCCCTCACACAATGCAGTCTCCAACCCCCTGGTGTTAGTCTGGAGCCAGTCGTAGGCAAGGCAGGATCTTGTCAACAACAAAGATGTTGCTTTGAAGTTTGTTGACATCAAAGGCAGAAAGGGGTTTAAATAGTGGACCCAAAACCCCAGATTTTTAGATTACTTCTGGATTCAAGAAGAACCTCTGCCAAGGAGAAGAGCTGAAGAGCTGGAGGAGGAGTACTGCCCCTTTTCCTGTGACTGTGCTTGCTGGGTTGGCCTGCAGTTGCTGCTTCTGCCTGAAAGAGAACAAAGACGGGACTTTGTGGTATATTTCTACTTGTGTCTCCAAAGGCGTGGATGAGCTTGCCTTCTGTTTTGAAGGCTCAGGGCCATCAAAGACTTCCTCTGCCAGCACTTGGACTCTCTGCTGAGATTCCTGCTCTGTCAAGTGGTGCCCTATCCAATCCCAGGCCCTTGAAAGGTGAAGCTGGTAGAACCAAGGTAGAAATGTATACACAGGAGCAGTGTGGGGAAAGTTTTGACGCACCACCTGCAACACAGCTGAAAAAATTACCTACCACCAGCATCACAGCTGAGAAATCGATGCACCACCTACTCCACAGCTGGAAAACTGATGCATCACCTGCATCGCAGTTGGAAAAATGAACAAACTCCAACTTGCGGCTGCTGGAAACGTCACAATCCCTGCCCAGAATGGTTCTCCATAAGCATTCGGCCGGATATCGCATGCAACATCGCTGGGTGTCCAAATCAACCTGACCCTACCCGGATCCGAGGGGCCCGTCCCGAAATTGACGTATCGCTCTCTTGTGGGAGAAAGAATTTACGGATTGCGTACCTGACTGTAGAGGAAATGATGCACAGCCTCACATGTGAGTAAGGAATCAACGCCTCACTGACTTTTCCGACGCACGGTCACCTGTGCAGCTTTATTTTTGATGCAAACCAGGTATTTGGTGTAACAACAACATTTACAATGTTTTCTATGGATTAAGACTCTTTATTTTCTTTTTTAAATAATACTTTTTCATCGTTTTGGTCTTGTTTGAGTCAGATAAATATTGGCTATTTTACGAACGTGGTGGTGTTAATTTTGTAGTGTTTTCACTGTATTACTCTGTGTTTTGGTACAAATACTTTACACATTGCCTTTGAGATAATCCTGACTGCTTATGCCAAGCTACCAAGGGGGTGAACAGGGGTTATCTTAAGTGTGTCTCCACTGCCCAGATTAGAGTGAGGACAGAGTGCAAACTGACTGCCAATAGGAGACCCTATTTCTAACAGTATGGGTCTCAGTGGATAGGATACTCCATCCCACTACTACTGTTTCACAAAAAAAAAAAAAAAAATACTGAAATACTCTCCAAGAGTAGCTCACAAGCTTCAGTTAGTGAAGCTTGCTGCATGTACATATGTATTCTTGAATGAGGCTTGTGAGACCTGAGGGAAAATTACTGAGCCTGCCACAAAGTATTTTATGATCCTGTGAGAGTCTTGCAAGATTGTAAGGGGGTAAGTAAAAAATAAGGCCATAGCTCAACCAATAGTTACCATTTCTATTACATGGTTGACAAAATGCTGTGATGTGCTTTGGTGCAGAACCAGAGGCAGTTCTACACCAGGTGATTTGTAGGAGAAGGAAGCCTGTTGGAGTTGTGCTCAACAGAAGTGACAGAATTTGGAACTGGGACAGACTGGAGTCTTCAGTGGCACATATGAAACTGATCTAAGTTTGGGGAATTAAAAATATACTTTATGAACTTTGTTGAGAAGTGTAAGTATGTGCATTACTGTTGATAAACTTATTCTATACAAGGTTTAGTGAGTCAAACTTTAATATAAGTTTTGAGGTAGAGTTTATAACGTAGAGAGACATCACCAAATATCATACATTGTGTTACAAAACGAAATGTTCCATCTGCATGTGGTTGTAAGTAAAAGAGACTATGGGGGTCATTACCACCTTGGCGGGCGGCATCAGCGGCCCGCCAAGATCTGACCACCGTGTGGCCGCCAATGCGGCCGCACCCCTGCCGCGGCCATTTGGAGATCCCCGCTGGGTCGGCGGGTGGAAACCTGGTTTCCGCCCGCCGGCCCAGCGGGGATCACGGGCGCAACATAGGAGCCGGCTCCAAATGGAGCCGGCGGTGTTGCGGCCGTGCAACGGGTGCAGTTGCACCCGTCACACTTTTTACACACTTTTCACTGTCTCCATAGCAGACAGTGAAAAGCTGCATGGGGCCCTGTCAGGGAGCCCCTGCACTGCCCATGCCATTGGCATGGGCAGTGCAGGGGCCCCCAGGGGCCCCACGACTCCCCGTTTCACCAGCCTTTTCCTGGCGGTGCATACCGCCAGAAAAAGGCGGTGGTCTCCAGCGCTGCCCAGGCGGATTATCACCGCCAGGGCAAAAGTGGCGGAATACCGCCGACCCCGGCGGTGCGCCTGCGGCGCTTCCGCCGCGGTCGTAATACGCCTGGAAGCACCGCCAGCCTGTTGGCGGTGCTTCCGTCATTTTAGCCCTGGCGGTATCGTACCGCCAGGGTTAAAATGACCCCCAGTGTTTCTGAAATTACAAAACAAAGAATTTGCACTCTCTTAATACAAGGCCTATTGTTCTATGTACCCTACTGTACACATATGTTATCCCCATGAGATGTTGGAGTGGAGACATTGCATTTTCTAGACTTAAACTTGGTGCTCATTGTTAGGAAAGGCGTTTCTAGAGGAATATGTTACTTTGTAAACTGTTATGCAAACAAGTTTGATGGCATGTTACAGTTTAATTGTAAAGAAAACACTGATTGAGGGTCTTGAATTCTTCAAAAGAAAGGCATATGAAGCTGGTAGTACAGTACATATCATTATGTGATTGTGGGTGAAAAGTGTAAAAAAAACTTTAAAAACACATAGGCGGTCATTACAACATTGGCGGTAAAAGACGCTTACCGCCGTGCAGAAGACCGCCAACACGCCGCCGCAGCCGCGGAATTCCGCCACAGCTATTATGACCCACATCTCGGAATCCGCCAAAATTCAGACAAGTCCGGCACACCAAAGGTCAGTGATAAACTGGCGAAAACAAATCCTCCACCGTCACGCCAACAGAAATACGCCCACACTATCACGACACACGAATCCACGCGGCGGTCTTTCATCCGCGGTATTCCATTGGCGGTACACACCGCCGCGCTCAAAATACACACACTATTACAAAACACAGCCACATTGGACCATCCAAAATACACACACCTGAGACACATAAACACACCACTCCCACAAACCCATAACAATATAAAACACAGACCCACATCAACCACAACCCCTTACTACCAAAAATTCAGAAAGAAGGCCAGAGAGAGACACCACCAGCAAGAACAACAGCATCCACAGGCACACAACACCATCACCCACACAACTTCCACACACCTCACACAACACACCACTACATATCACCACACTTATCACCACACACTCCACCCCACACATCACCTACACCACCCCATGGCACAGCAAAGACACCCCAGGTTCTCGGAGGAGGACCTCAGGGTCAGGGTGGAGGAAATTGTCCGGGTAGAGCCACAGCTATTCGGAGCACAGGTGCAGCACACCTCAATTGCAAGGAAGATGGAGCTATGGCGAAGAATAGTGGACAAGGTCAACGCAGTGGGACAACACCCAAGAAATCGGGAGGACATCAGGAAAAGGTGGAACGACCTACGGGGGAAGGTGCGTTACGTGGTCTCAAGACACCACCAGGTGGTCCAGCGGACTGGCAGCGGACCCCCAACTCCTCCCCCACAACTAACAACATGGGAGGAGCAGGTCTTGGCGATTCTGTATCCTGAGGGCCTCGCAGGAGTAGGTGGAAGTATGGTAAGTCAAATCTTAACTATTACATCCCCCACCCTACCTGCATGCCAGCACATACCCCCACCCTCACCCTCACCCCATCACTCTAACTCCTCACAAATGTCCCAACATCACAAACCACACATCCAAACACCAAGCCTTGCATGCAACAACAAAGCATGGACACCCATCACTAAAGCATGCCCACTGCACATACCCACACACCCCCCTAAACCACCATCACACAAGCTCCCACACAGGAATGCTAGCACTGGGGTACATGCTCACCCACCCATTGCACACCATTACACACACAGATTTAACAAACACCCTTTTATACCCCTGCAGGACACCTACCCAACGTCACCGGACAGGAGGGTCCACACATGTCCACACCACCAAAAGAAGAGGCCCACAGTGATGACAGCACCTCTGTCCAACTGGATCTAGATGACCAGCCCGGACCATCGGGGACCTCTGGACAGCCAGTTCCCCTCACACAGGCACAGGCCACCACAGACCTTCCCCCCTCTGGAAACACCAGCACACCACCCACCCAGCGGGCCCATACCTCCGTCCCCAGGACACGTCAATCAGCTGTGTGTCCTCCACTACAGGGCACCCAGGATAACCCACCACCCCAACAACAACAGGGACCTGGGGGCAGTGGGCACACGGTCCAGGGGACGGAGGCACTGGAACACAGGGGGACTGGGAGGGCTGCCGTGCGACAGGGGGCGGACAGGCCAAGGGAACCCACTCTCCACGAGGCCCTCTCCTTCATCATGGGAGCATACCACCACTCCCAGGAGACGATGGCAAAAGTACTGGCCAAGTTTCAGGAGACCCAGCGCATGCAGGAGGAACAGTATATGGGCTTCAGGGAGGAACTCAGAACTATCAGCTCCACCCTGGGCACCATCGTAGGGGTGCTGAAGGAAGTACTCAACACCAGGAGGGACACTGTGGCACTACAAGGGGGCCCTGACACTAGCATGGACGATGAACTGCCCACCACCTCTGCTGGCGCTAGTGGACAGGACGCCCCACCACAGGACCACCACACCAGCACCCCACCCCCTGCAGACGGAGAGCCACCCCGCAAACGGTCCCTGAGATCCAGGAACAAGACAGAGAACGATGCCAAGACCCCCGCCAAGAAATTAGATCACCCTGATTGTTATCCTACTGTCCCACTTTGTCACCCTGTCCATAATTAAACTGCCCCAGCTCCACTTCCTATGCCCATATGGGCAATGCACCTGTGAGACTAATAGACTGGACTCTGACATGGACACTCCTCCGCCATCACCTCTCACCATTTCACTACCCCCTCCAATATTTTGCATTTAAATAAACACACCTAAAGCACAAAATGATCTGGAGTCTTTCTGTGATTTCGAAATAGTGGATTAGCAATTACAGTGACAAAATGTTTTTTAAATAGAAATGTCAACATAACTCTAGTCCATGAGGAATCTAAGCAGATGTCACACAGTGGGACCCACATCTGTGAAACCGTAAGGAAAAGTGACAACTCAGTGACCATACACTGGGTGAAAACGACAGACAGGAGAGAGGTAGTAGTTTAAAAGTACATGTAGTAGGCAGGATTGTATTCTTACCTGTGTTTCACTGGAAATATTGCTGGATCACTGAGTCCCTGTTCTGCATGTCTTCTTCCTCTGCCTCCTCCTCATCACTGTCCACAGGCTCCAAAGCTGCCACAACACCGCCATCTGGACCATCCTCCTGCAGAAAAGGCACCTGGTGTCGCAAAGCCAAGTTGTGAAGCATACAGCAGGCCACGATGATCTGGCACACCTTCTTTGTGAGTAAAATAGGGATCCACCTGTCATATGGAGGCACCTGAACCTGGCCTTCAGGATGCCAAAGGTCCGCTCGATCACCCTCCTAGTTCGCCCATGGGCCTCATTGTAGTGTTCCTCTGCCCTGGTCCTGGGATTCTTCACTGGGGTCAGTAGCCATGACAGGTTGGGATAACCAGAGTCACCTGCAAATGGTGAGGGGCAACTGTTAGACACACACTAACCTGGAGGGATAACCCCAGACAACCATTCCCACTGACTTGCTTCCAGGTGCTCACCTAATAGCCACACACGGTGCCTCTGGAGTTGACCCATCACATAAGGGATGTTGCTATTCCGTAGGATGTAGGCGTCATGCACTGAGCCAGGGAACATGGCATTCACATGGGAGATGTACTGGTCTGCCAAACATACCATCTGTACATTCATAGAATGATAACTCTTCCGGTTTCTGTACACCTGTTCACTCCTGTGGGGTGGACCAAAGCCACATGGGTCCCATCAATGGCACCTATGATGTTGGGGATATGTCCCTGGGCATAGAAATCACCTTTCACTGTAGGCAAATCCTCCACCTGAGGGAAAACAATGTAGCTCCGCGTTTCAGAAGGGCAGACAACAATCTGGACAATACATTGGAAAACATAGGCTGGGACATCCCTGATGCCATGGCCACAGTTGTTTGAAAAGAGCCACTTGCAAGGAAATGGAGCACTGACAGCACCTGCACTTGAGGGGGGATTCCTGTGGGATGGTGGATTGCTGACATCAGGTCTGGCTCCAACTGGGTACACAGTTCCTGGATTGTGGCACGGTCAAGCCTGTAGGTGATTATCAAATGTCGCTCCTCCATTGTCGACAAGTCCACCAACGGTCGGTACACCGGAGGATGCCGCCATCTCCTCACATGTCCCAGCGGACGGTGTCTATGAAGGACAACAGCAAGCACAGAGTCAAACAACTCAGAGGTACGTACCCACAGTTTACCGAGAACACCAATCATACACAAAAGGTGGCCTGTATGTGTGTTGAGACTAGGCCTAGGTATGTGTGACGCAGTTGAAAATGAAGCCATGTGGGCCTCTGAAATGGCGGCTGCCTGACCTGTAAAGTGGGACAATGGGATCTGAGGTAACTGCGCTGGCATTGTACACCGTCGCGGTAGGCGGTCGAAGACCGCGGCGCAATGCTGCATTGGTTAACATTGAACCCTATGGGTCCAAGGAGCAAATGATGATGTATGCCGGCGGTGACGGTACGCACCACCGCGGACGTGACCGCCATTTTCTATCTGTTCAATCACTCGATAACTGATCTTCGATAGGAGAGGACCTACACTGCAAGTGCTGCTGTGACCTCGGTCTGGAAGAGACAATGGCTCGAGTGTGTGGGGAAAGGGCCCCTGCCTTCACATCGGAGAAGTTGGAGAAGCTCGTGCATGGGGTCCTCCCCCAGTATACGCTACTCTACGGTCCTCCAGACAAACAGGTAAGTACACAGGGAGCATGTTGTATGGGCTATGCCTGTGTGGAGAGGGCTGGATGTAAGAACGAAGGGGGCAGAGTTCTGCGTGCATGAAAGACGGTGAATGCATGTGCCACATGGCAAGGGTAGGGATGGTGGCCAATCACTTTGACGGTGCAGTTGGTAATGACTTCTCTTCTTCCCCTGTACATTTCATGTAGGTCAGCGCCCACCAGAAGAAAGATATTTGGCGTGCCATCGCCAAGGACGTCGGGACCTTGGGGGTCTACCACAGATAGAACACCCACTGCCGGAAAAGATGGGAGGACATTCGCCGCTGGAGCAAGAAGACGGCGGAGGCTCAGCTGGGGATGGTCTCCCAACGTGGGAGGGGTGCCCGTCGCACCATGACCACCCTGATGTTCAGGATCCTGGCGGTGGCCTACCCGGAGTTGGATCGGCGCTTGAGGGCATCACAGCAGCCACAAGGGGGTGAGTACACTCTCATTCTGCTGACTTTGCGCGCAGTGGAGGTGTCTGGGTGGGGGAGGAGGGATGTGGGTTTCCCTAGGCCAGGGCGAATTCCATAGGCTATGCCCCTCCGTAAGGCAGGCCATGTGGCATCCCAGCCCACCTCTGTAGAGTGCCAAGTACAGCTATTCATGCCCCTGTGTCATCTATGTGTGCAGATGTCGTCCATAGCCTTGTAGGCCATTTCCCAGGAATTGAACAGTGGAGCCCAAGAGCGCGGTGTAGTGCAGGGGGCTTCTGTGTCTGTCTTGTCCGCCAACAGTAGCGGTAATCCATGCACTCAACATGTCTTTCTTCTGTTGTCCCCCCCTTTTTGTGGTCTCCCTGTTCTTGTGTGCATTAGCATCATCAGGCGGAGGAGCAGTGGCAACGGAGCACGAGGGAGCTGCATCCCACATGGCCCTGGAGGGCGAGACTACGGACTCGGAATTCACCAGTGGGACGGAGGGCGAGGGGAGCTTCACAGCAGGGACAGGAGCTGACACCAGCGACACGGACATGTCCTCTGATGGGAGCTCCCTTGTGGTGGCGGAAACATCTGTGCCCCCCGCATCTACAGGTACAGATGCCACCCCCCCTACCAGCACGCCCTCCCAGCAGCCCCTCTGCCTTCACCCCGTGCCCGCTCACCCAGGAGGGTGGGCATCAGCTTCGCCCCAGGCACCTCAGGCCCTGCCCCAGTCACCCCTGCTGCCCTCAGTGAGGAGGCCATTGACCTCCTCAGGTCCCTCACTGTTGGGCAGTCTACCATTTTGAATGCCATCCAGGGTGTAGAAAGGCAGTTGCAACAAACTAATGCATTCATTCTGGTCAGGTGGCCCTTCACTGAGCTTTTCAAACTCTGGCCTCAGCACTGATGGCAGTCATTGTCCCCGTCTCTAGCCTCCCCTCTCCAACTTCCTCCACCCAGACCCAATCCCCTGTACCTCTGCCTATCCCAAGCACACCTACAGACCAGCATGCACACACGTCAACACACAAGGGAAGCTCAGGCAAACATAAGCACCACACATCCCACAGGCACTCACACAAGCAACACACACATGCAGACACACCAACATCCACTGCCTCCACTGTGTCCCTTCCTTGTCATCTCCCTCCTCCCTCCCAGTCTCGTCTACACTCACACCTGCATGCACTACCTCTACAGCCACTACGTCCCTCACCAGCACACCCACCAGCACACCCCACTCACGCTGGTCATGGTCCGACGTGTGTCCCGCCCACGTTGGGAGGACAGCCCCAGCTGGACCTCCGTAATATTCCGGGCCCAGCGTCTCAGGTCCTGCCACTGATTCCAACAGTGGGCGCTCTGCCATCTATGGACCCCCAGGGTCTGCATCTTACAAGTGATGGCTCTCCAAATCTCCTTCTTCTGATGCTTGTTCACCTGGATAGTTGCAAGAGATAAATCAAGCGATTACAAATACAAGTTTGTGCAGAAATGGTTGCTTCACACATGTCAATAAAAACCAAGCACAAAATGGGCAATTTGTCAACATACCACAAGTATAAAGCACACATGCCATTAAGTACAGGGACATGACTACACACTTTTGGATTCATCTGCAGACTAACTCACTACCCTGCTCATGGCCTACAATGACTAAGCAAGCCTACTGACATCGGTAGCCCATTCTCCAGCAACATGCACTGTGACATGAGCCACAATGAAACACTACACACAAATGTGGCTTCTGAAGAGTTAACTCCTTAGACCTGACTGGACTAACACATTTATACTCTGCAAGATTGACTTCATGCATGCCGTTCCTATAGGCAACTATCATAGTACAGACTTCACCCTAACACTTGAGTGACAATTAAAGGGCTGGCATGATGGGTATGAAAAGTGTGCATGTGTGGACATGTGGCTTACCAAATGCAGGTTTATGCCACTTCAGGGTGTATTTCTGTGGTATATACCTGTACCAACGAGTACTCCTTTAGACATATGTTTCTAACCTACAGCGATGGCATCCAACATACAAAGACATGTATTGTACAATTTCTGCTATGTAACCAAGTATAAGTCATATGCCATTGCCTTCCAGGAATCTACACACTTTCTGTACTGTTGGTCTGTCATTTGTGCAATAAGCCTGTACAGGACAAATATGATATGACTTCTGTGAAGGTGACAAGAGAGTTGTGGGAGTAAGGGGTCTGTCATGAGTCAAAGACACACATTGTCACCGATGCAAGATGCATATAATGACTAGTTCAGGGATTTACCTCAGTACCCATTCCTAATCTAGTAATGTGGATGTGTGGACAAGTGGCTTACCAAATGCAGATTCATGCCACTTCAGGGTGGGTTTCTGTGGTATGGTCCTGTACCACAGATTACACCTTTAGCCATATGTTTCTAACCTACAGAGATGGCATCCAACATACAAAGACATGCATTGTACAATTTCTGCTATGTAACCAAGCTACTGAGTCACATGTCATGGCCTTCCAGTAATCTACACACTTTCTGCACTGCGGGTCTGTCATTTGTGCAATAAGCCTGAACAGTACAAATATGATATGACTTCTGTGAAGATGACAACAGAGCTGTGGGAGTAAGGGGTCTGTCATGAGTCAAAGACACACATTGACAATGACACAAAATGCATATACTGACTAGTTCAGGGATTTATCTCAGGACCCATTCCCAATCTAGTCAATGGACTGAGGCATTCAGGGCAAATCTTGTCACTAGAGCCTCGAATTGGCCACATGACAGGATCTGCAGGTCTACAGGGAGTAGGCACAGTGCCACAGTTGCACAGCCACAGCGCATCTCCCACAGCCTGGGCTATGTCCCATACTGGGAGATACACTTGTCAGGCCTTGGTCTTTCCACGCTGAGCATACAGAACCTACATGGCACTCACATTTCCATCACCTCCATGTATGACAGAACACCATGTGGCCCTCAGCAATGTGGCTTGTGTGGCAACCTGAAGGGCACAGTGACTCATGATATGCATTCCAGACAACAGTTTGGCACGACCAGATGTGGGGTGAAAGACCCGTGGCACAATACATATTGCTTACAAGATCCTCAAATGACTCAGAGAAGATGCATACACAACTCATGCTGATCTGCACATATATGTTGTCTAACATTTAAAACCATCATAAATAAGGAAATGTCATTGGATGGCAATAAAGTCTCCTTGCCTAGTTATGTGCATCCAAAACGAGGAGGATCCAGGACCCCCCCAAAATATCACACAACACAATGTGAATGAACACAACATAAAGTACTGGTCACCAATACCTGCATCATGTACATCCCATTGACACCACACAGACTGCAACAACAGACACACAAGAAGTATAACCAGCACACAGGGGCACATTTTAGCCTGTGGAGAGGAAAGGGATGTTGTTGAACAGAGTCAATTGTGCCTATTGAGTACTTACCTGCTCCTCTAATAAGCCATAGAGCTGTCCATACAGGGGGAGGGCCTCGCTCACAAGCCTCTCCAGTTCCTCTGGATAGAAACCAGGAGTCCTTTCACATGCTGACCTCGGCATGATTGCTCCCAGAGGTGGCACACAGCACCTGAAGTGGTGTAGGTATTGCTGGCAGCAGTGTCAGGAGTCAAGTGACTGATTTTTCACAACGTGGCATACAAGTACACCATGTATGCAGTCATCACTGCCGACGGACACAGCCATTTGGCCATGACCACCACAGGTGACAACATTAGCCAATGGCTGTGTCCACCACAGTTGAAACCGCCTACTGTGAGGATAATTTCCACGGGTGGCCATGGCAGGTTCCTGATATCCAGTGGAGTAGGTCAGGCATCTGCCATTTTGGTGGCTTGAAATGCTGTATATGGCCCTGTTAAATGTGTCACAACAACAAAATAAGTTTGATATCATCACAAACATCCTCAATCTGTCTTCTTGTGTAGATCTGACTACAAAACCATCAGTGTAGTTTGTTGCAGGGCACAGGTGGCATATGATGGTGGTGCAGGGGCCACCACCGCTGGTGGTATTTTTGGCAGTCAGAAATTACAGTCACATTTCGAGGGGCAATTGTGTAGCAGATAGTTGGGTGTCACCCCAATCCATGTTGTGGACACGTGCTCACAGCCATGGGGGTTACATTTGACCCTTGTGTAGTTGCCAGCAGTGATGTGTATTGGGTGTCATTTCTATCCAGTCAGAAATGCTTTGTCACGTGATATTGTTGGCATGTTTCATGTATGTTGCTGTGGACACAGTGGCTAATGTTCCAGATCAAGTCTTTTCACACATAGGTACCGTGGGAGAGGGAGGATGCAACAACCTCCTGTCTACCGTTCATTGCCATGGAGGAATGCCACATCATCCAGGTGTGCTGTCTGACTAAGCAAACAATAGTAGATTCAGGCCATCAGTTGGAGCCATTTCTGATGCCAGCTAACGGTAATCCGTACTGCAAACCACCCATTGTACAAGTCATGTCATTATTACACTTCCTGGCCACAATGTCCTTCCAACATACAGTGGCCCTATCTGCTGGTATGTCCCAAACTATGGGGGTCATTACGACCCCAGCAGTGGGCGATGATGTGGCGGTAAGTACCACCAACAGCTGGCGGTCCTTACTGCCACATTATGACATTGGCGGGTTGGCTGAAGCCAACCCGCCAATGTACCACTCCAACGGCCACGGCGGTAACACCCGCCAGGCTGGAGATATGAACAAAAACAATGGCGTTAGGCCATGTCAGTGACAAGGAATTCCTTCCCTTTCACTGATAGGGGTCTCCCCCCACCTCTCCAGATACCCCCAACCCTTCACATCTCCAAACCCCCCACCCTCCTCCCTACAACCACGCCCACTCACAGACACACACACACATGCATACACACACTCATTCGCACATGCATATACGCATGCATACATCCAAGCGCAGACACATCCGCACACACCTCCAAACATACATGCAGACATGCATTCACATTTCACAACATACACGCATTCACACGTCTGTACATGCACACACGCATTCAACACTCAACACACCCCTGCATACATGTATACACATGCATTCACCCCCCCCCACACACACAACATCCCCCACCCCTGTCGGAGGCCCGACTCACCTGGATCCAGGGGGTCCTATGGCAGGAGACCGGACGGGGCCCTGCTACCGCCAGCAGCGCCCGCCAGCAAAACACCGCCAGACTGTATCATTTGTCATAATAGCGGCGGTCTACCTTACCACCATCCGCCAGTATGGCCACAGCTGGATTTTCGCCATTATTGTGGCGGAAATCCGGCTGTGGTCATAATATGGCAGACGGCTGGTAGCCACGGCAACGGTCTTTTGGCGGCCATCACCGCGGCGGTAGGAGGTTTTTACTGCCGTTCTTAAAATGAGGGCCTATGGTCAGTCTGGTGTTGAAAGATTTCCTATCAGTAGTGTTGAAACATATTGACAACTATATCAGGTTCCTCCAACGTGAGGATTTAGCTAATGGAAAAGCTGACTTCTATGGTTTTTCCCGGCCTCTCCAAGTGGTGGGGGCCATTGATGGCACATAGGTTGTCTTGGTGCCACCACCTTTCACTGAATAAGTCTATCGCAACAGAACAAGCTTCCATTCTATCAACGTGCAAGTTGTCTGTTTGGCGGATCTCTACATCTCAAATGTGTGTGTCCTTTTCCTAGATCAACCCATGATTCCTTTATAATGGGGAACAGCACCATACCCCAGCAGATGTCACAACTGCAACCAGAAAGGGCCTGGCTGGTTGGTAAGTCACATCTGTCCTGATTGTGTGTGAGCAATGTCAGGTGCTACAATCATGAAGTGCGTGATTCATTGTTGCACTTATGTCACATTCCTTAACAGGAAACTGAGCATATCCAAAGAGTCCTTGGTAATTGACTCCTCTGAGGAATCCAACTATTCCAGGGGAAGTCTGCTTCAATGAGTCCCATTGAAGAACATGGCGGGCAGTGGAGCGGGCCTTTTGGCTCCTGAAGGCAAGATTTTGCTGTCTGGACAGGACTGGTGAAGCTTTCCTATACTCACACAGGAAAGTGTGTCAGATCACTGTGGCATGCTCCACAACATCACCCTGCTGAGGAATATCGCATACATTCCAGAGGAGGGGGAGCCTGCAGTGCCACTGGGTGGGAACCCTGAAATGCCAACTGAAGATCACAGTGGAGGAAGTAACTGACCTGTGAGAAGATAACATCCACAGTTACTTCTCATGAGTGTAAGTATGTCATGAACTGTAGTTGTGATAATGTGTGAGATTTAGGTCCAGATGCAGGTAGCTGTTTGCATGTCGCAAACTGCGAAAAACGCAGTTTGCGCCATGCAAACAGCCTAACGCATTGCACATCCCCAAATTGCGAGTCGGTACCGACTTGCAATTTGGGGATGCGACTCGCAAATAGGAAGGGGTGTTCCCTTCCTATTTGCGACCGCATCGCCATGCTGAGTTGCTTTGTGACCGCGAATGCGGTCGTAAACCAACTCACAGTTACCACCCACTTGAAGTGGGTGGTAACTCATTCGCAAAAGGGAAGGGGTCCCCATGGGACCCCTTCCCCTTTGTGAATGCCAAAAAAAATGTTTTTTCAGAGCAGGCAGTAGTCCTATGGACCACTGCCTACTCTGAAAAAACCGAAACCAAATGGTTTCGGAAGTTTTTCTTTTTGCAACTCGTTTTCCTTTAAGGAAAACGGGCTGCAAAAAGAAGAAAAAAAAACTGCTTTATTAAAAAAGCAGTCACAGACATGGAGGTCTGCTGTCTCCAGCAGGCCACCATCCCTGTGAGTGCATGGACTCGCTATGGGGTCTCAAACTGCGACCCACCTCATTAATATTCATGAGGTGGGTCTTTGCGACCCCATAGCGAGTCTGAGAAGGTGTCTGAGACACCTTTCTGCATAAAATTTTGTGAGTTGCAAATTGCGAGTCGGTATGACTCGCAATTTGCAACTCGCAAAATTTTACTTTGCTACATCTGGCCCTTAGTGTTTTCAAAACAGCTAGGGAGCCAATACTCTCAAAAATTCAGCCAAAGACTCATCTATAAGATAGCTTTCGACACATTTCCACCTTGATTATGTTGCTTTGATTGTGTCATATTTATTGCAATGCACTTTGTTTTCCAGATGGTTGCTACGTGACTTGTGTCATATGTATGATTTCAAGCCTATACTACTTGTTTTGTTCTTTGTACAGGTACCTTCACCATGACATCTTTATGTTGGCATTTTAGAGTTGTAACATTGGTAACTATGTGATGCTGTTTTGATATACAAAGTGGACATCGATTGTTCCAGGTAATGTAGGTCACATTGTTTGGGTGTATGAGACCTGTGCCAAGACAGTTTGCACAGTCTCTGAATGGAGATTCAGAAGTGACCATTGGACTTGTTTTGTGTCCTGTGTACCTGATGCATCATGTGTGTCATCATGTGGTCATAAAATATGTAGTCCTAGCTTACGATCAAGTCATTTTCCATTCGCATTGGCTAAACACTCTTTTTGCATGACCTGTATATACCTGTTGATGTGTTTCATCATTGAAGGCCACAGTGCCTGTGCCCAAACACTGACGTGCTTTTCGTCATACCATCTGATGCATGAGCATTGGATTATAATTGCCCTGTGGTCAGGAACTGTTGTACTGCCATCTGTCTGAATCTTGGATAATGTGATGTTGGTTTAGTTTGGTGTGGCATGTGATAAGGCTCAAGCTGATGACATCAACCACTTCAATGTTTTCCTATTCTACAGGACAGTGTCTGACAAATCCCTTTCTTCTGTGTTCTGGAAGTCTGTATCTGTAAATATGTTAATTTACTCAGTATTAGACAATCATTAAAGATTTCCAATAGTTCAGACATATTGACAGCCTATGTGCTGAATACTGTAATACATTTTTAGTTTGACAAGACACATATATGTATGTGTTTGTGTGGGATGGTTGTAATCCTGAGCTGGAAACTGTATACATGTGACATATCCCATTTCGAACAAGTATCTTGGATCATCATTGTATGGTTCACATGGTCTAACATATCTACATGGCTAAATATGAAAGCAAACTCAGCAGACAATGAATCTGTGATGGTTGATTTTATAGTGAAGTTACAAATAACAGAAAATATGTGTAACTTGAATCAACCAAAGAAAATATATGAAAGGGGTCAGTCATGGTGAATGGACTCATTGGAGAGATGCCACACCATTGGAAGGGCAAAGTCCTGAGAACTCCGCCCATTGGAACTGGAAGTGGTTCAGGATCAGTCCACAGAGTGAATGTGTGTCACACAAAGGAGAACATTAAGAGGTCACTTGCTGGCAGTGGTGGGTGTCTTGCTATCTAAACCTCCTGGACTCTTTGCTTGATATCCCCGCTTGCAGGGGGGGTGATCAGTTGCTACAGAGGCAGCTATGTCTGTGGCTGATTCTTCCTCTGGCCGAGCCTCCCTTCCTGTGGCTGGTACCGAAGTTGATGGGCCTGCTGTTGATGAGCCAAAGGAAGGGGTAGACTGGTTTTGAAAAGCCCTGCTCAGAGTTGTGTGTATGTCCCCCAACACCCCTGTTAGGGAGGCCATGTTGAAATTGTGGGCCTACATCTGTTCAAAGATGTTCCTATGCATGTCCCTCTGTAGCAGCTTAAGATGGAGCTAGGTAGACAGACATGTCTCTGAGTTGATCATGATCTGTATCTTGATCACTCCCAGGTAAGTACACCTAAATCAAGAGACAGGGGCATTTGGGCAAGTGAACACTGGGCTGGTGGTTGGAATTGCAGAAACAGGACCTCCTGGTATTTGTCGTCAGGTCACTCCTTCTACTTCACACACTTGACAAATAATATGCTCCCAAGTGAGTAAACAGCATTTGAGAGCTAAGAAATAGGAGTCTTGGGGCATTTGGACACTAGGCTGGGTGTTAGAGTTACAGAAACAGGGCCTATTGGGCTTTGCAGTCAGGTCACTGCCCCTACTTCCCAAAACTTGTCAAATGGTGTACTTCCAGGTGAGTGAAGAGCATTGCAAAGGTTCCAAACAGGTGTATTTGGACAAGTCAACATAGGTCTTGTGTAGGAGGCTGGCCTGGTTTGTAGTGGGTACCTGGTGTACTTGCACTTTCTACCAGGTCGAGTTATCCTTTATTAGTGAAATGTAGGCAGTGTCTAGAAGCCAGGCTCTCTAGAGGTGGCTGTGGATGAGCAGCTAAGGCCCTAACAAGGAGACATGCAAAGCTCATGCAATACCACTGTAGTCAGACAGTACTCACACACATGAAAGAAAATATTGTGTTACAAAAAAAAGGTACTTTAGATTGGTGACCCAAATGCCAAAAATAACATAGAGACAATACTTCCTTAGGAGGTAAGTAATACATAAATTATATATACTAGTATGCACACATAGGCATCAAAACAGTTAGAAAATAGTGCAATTAGTGAAAATCACAATAGTTAGAAATGGGCATGGGGAAGCACAAACCATATACTAAGAAAATGGAATGTGAAAGTCAGTCTCCCACCTAAGCAAGTGTAGTGTGTAGAGGGGAGCTGGGAGTACTAGAAAACCCCAAAGGTAAGTACTAGAACCCACCCCAGTGACCCGGAAAGCAGGAGTAAATCACAGTAACTTTCCCAGAATACCCACAGAAATGAGAATTATAGAAGAATTATGCAAGAACCAGAAAAGAGTGCAAGGCATCAACAGTGGATTCCTGGACCATAGGACCTGTGGAAGAAGGGGACCACGTCCAAGAAGCACAGAAGAGTCCAGGAAGAGCAGGAGCCCCTGCTAACCCGGATGAAGGTGCAAAAGAAGAACCACCAGTGAAGAAGAACAGTCAGTACTGCACCCACGAAGATGAAGTCGAGTTCTTGGAGGATGCAAGTGATGTCCCACGCCGGATGGAGGACTTCAGTCTGGTTTTGTTGCTGGAGTCCACCAACAAAGCTTGCGGTTAGCGGAAAATGGCCCTTCTCGGGACAAGGAAGGACCAGATGGGCTCTACCCAGGAGGGAGAGTCAGAGGGGGCCCTCAGCAAATCAGAGAGCCCACAAAGGACCAGATAGTGCACACAGGAGTCCCATAGCACGGGGACAATAAAGTTGCAGAAAAGGCCCATGCAGCACTACGACAAAGGCTCCCACGCCGCTGGAGAGGCACTCAGGAAGCTGTGCGTCAGAGGATAGAGTGCTGGGGGCTGGAGCTACAAGATGCATGAAGGACTTGGAGGAAGGATGCCAACAAGCCTTGGCAACTGCAAAACATGCTGTGCATGGGGGTACTGTCTTGCGTGGGGAGCCAAGCTCTTACCTCCACCAAAGTTGGACAGTTGGAAGAGAGGACCATCGGGACCACTTCAGTCTACCACCTGTGATGCAGGATCCACACAGCTCAGCAGGAGAGGGGATCCACGCAGCTGGTTGTCGTTGCATTTGGTGCCTGCTGAAGCAGTGGTGTGACACCTTCACCCAAAGGGAGATTCCTTTGCTCTTCTGGTGCAGGCTGAAGATGGGCTGTCCTCAAAGGATGCACGATTGGGAAGCAGTTGCAGTTGCTGCCAGGAGCTGAAGATACAATGTTGCAGAAGGTGTCTTGCTTCTTTGTTGCAACTTGTAGAGTTCCTGGAGGGTCCAAATGCAGTTTCTTCAGTGAGAATTCAAAGTGGAGATTGCAGAGGATTCCTGCTGGAGTCTTGCATTCAGAAACTGAGGAACCACCCAAAGGCTGGAATAGCAATACTGGGGGTCCTCTAAGGAGTTCCCAGGGTGCATGGAATCATACAACCAATGCTTGCAAAAGCCTTGGGGTAGGATTCCAACATGATTGATACCAAACATACCTATGTTCAGAGTTACCATTATGTAGCTGGACGTAGGTAGTGACCTATGTCCAGTATATGCGTCAAATGGTGTCCCCGCACTCACGAAGTCTAGGAAAATGGTCGTGGAGGTCGTGAGGGCACCTCTGCTAATGCAGAGGTGTCCTTACACACAGGTACTTTCCACCCTGCCCTCAGGGCTGGAGGGCCTGCTATAGGCGTGACTCATAAGTTACCTGGTGCAGTGTAAATGGCAATGAACGGGTGCTTGCACCTTTTCACGTAGTCTGCAATGGCAGTTCTGCAGAAGCCTTTGCATGGGATCCCTGTAAGTGGAAAATATATGCTGTAGCCCAATGGGATCCCCTAGAACCCCAATGCCCTGGGTATCTAGGTACCATATACTAGGGACTTCTAATGGGGCCCCGGTATGCCAATTGAGATGAAATACAGAGTTTTGAGAGAGAGAGCATAATCACTGGGGTCCTTGTTAGCAGGATTCCAGTGAACTCAGTCAAACACACTGACATCAGGCAGAAATTGGGGGTAGCCATGCCAAGAAAGAGGGCTTTTTCCTACAGCTGGTGGTAGGAGTTGCCGAAACCGGCCTCCTGGGATTTGTTGTTAGGTGACACCCTCTACTTCACACACTTGACAAATAGTATCCTCCAAGATAAGTAAACAGCATTCGAGAGGTAACAAACAGGTGTCTTTGGGCATTTGAACACTAGCCTGGTTGTTGGCGTTACAGAAACAGTACCTATTGAGCTTTGCAGTCAGGCTACTCCCTCTACTTCCCAACACTTGACAAATGCTATACTCCCAGGTGAGTGAAGAGCATTAGAGCATTTACAAACAGGTGTGGTTGGGCAAGTGAACACTGGACTGGTGGATGGAGTTACAGACACAATGCCCCCGGGAGTTGCAGTCATGTCACACTTGACAAATAGTATCCTCCCAGGTGAGTAAACAGCATTTTGACAGTTAACAAAGAGGTATATTTGGGCAAGTGAACACTGGGTTTGTGGTTGGAGTTACAGAAGCAGGGCCTATTTGGCTTTGCAGTCAGCTCACTCCATCTACTTCACACACTTGACAAATGCTATCCCACTAGATGAGTAAAGTTCAATTAAAAGTTACCAAACTCTGCTATTTGAACAAGAGAACACTGGGCTGGTGCTCAGATTTAGAGAAACACGGCCTCCTGGGAGTTGTAGTCATGTCACTCCCTCTACTATACTCACCATAAAAATGATGTCCTCATAGGTGAGTACACTTCAATTGAGAGTTGGGAAACAGGGTTATTAGGCCAAGTGAAAACTGGGCTGGTGGTTGGAATTAAAGTAACAGGGCTTCCTGGGATTTGCAGTCCTGTCATTCCCTCTACTACACACAATATACACATGGTATCCACCCAGGTGAGAACACTTCGATTGAGAGATTACAAAGAGGAGTATTTTGACATGTGAACACCGGACTGGTGGTTGGAGTTACAGAAACCTCCTGGGAGTTGCAGTCAGGTAACTCTCACTACTACACACACACTAGACACATTGTGGGTATTTCATATCTGTATGCAGACTGCATTTAGGTTTTGGCATACATTTACATGTTGAGACATACCATGAGTCCTGGGATGATTTTTTGATATTGAAAGACTTACAGGCACTATTTGGACATATGGCACATGATGGGCCTTGGTAGCTGTGATGGTGGGTCGCGTCCAAAAGTACACATTGACAGTGTTAACACTCAGATACTCTGTGTATTAAATCCTGGTTAAGTACATGAACAAGACAGTGGCAAAAGCTGAGCTGTGAGCATTCAGGACAATTCAGTTTTGTGAGTTTTGTGTTGTAACTTACCAGACTCCACTCCCCCAGGGATTACTGGCAAGCCCTCAGGACGCAGGATTGCCAAAGCCTTCTCCTTCCAGGAAAGACTAGTAATAGGGCACTGGGAGGGCCACAGCCAGTCTTCTTGGCCTGCAACAAGTACTTGGAGACCAGGTAATACACCTTGCTCCTCAGGTTGTTCCACCTCTTTCTGATGTCCTTCTTTGTGCACAGGGTGGTGCCTACAGCATTCACTCTGCAAACTTACCTGTCTCACATTTCCATTTTCCTTATGAAAGGAGTGTGCTGTACTTGGGCTTCAAAAAATTGTGGCTCTACTCATGATTTCATCCACCATGACTCTTAACTCAGCTTCTGAAAAAAGTGGAATTTTGAACTTTGACATGACTGAACATTAAAAGGGGTAACAGTGACTAACTAAGCAAGACAAGTGAATATGGGGAAATAAATAAGCAATGTGTGTGAAGGCTGTAAAATGTGATGGTGAAAAAAGGGCTGCTTTATGATAAAAAATTGACCACAAGATGTTTGGTCTGTCTTGCAGTGGAAATGCAAAGAATTGGGTTCCTTGGAGGGGTGTGTTTTATAGTGTGATTTGCAGGTGTGTCTACTGGACCAATGTGTGTCAGCTTTGTTGTTTTTGAATTCATCCAATGTGCACTTGTCTGTTGCTTTGGTGGACACGGACCGTGACGTTTGACCGCCATTGGCCGATTGCTGCGAGGAGACCACCACGGCGACTGTGTGTTTGTAATACGCTTGGTGTTTGCCCATGGTGCTGGAGGCTGGACCGCCTACAGGCCGCTGCACCTCTGGCATTCTGCCTTTTTTGCTTGACGGGAGGCATTCTGGCCTGTATAACTGGTAATAGGTAGGTCTGAGGATCTCGCAGCAGTCTTTTTAGGACCATCAACATTGCGGACTGGCAGTCTGACCGCCAAACTTGTGATGAGGCCCTAAGCTTGTTGTTTCTGTTTTTTTACCTTGCTTTTTGTAGTTTGTTAATGTTTTGTTGTTTGTAATGTTGTTACATTGTTTTTTTTTAAATAAAATGTTTAAGGATACTACAGATTTCTTTCCTTGTTAGCTTTTAAAGATTTGAATATTATTACAATCTTGCAATGTTGACTTAAAGTGGCAGTCCCATGTTCAAGAACTGTAACTGTTCCTCTGCATGTATATCTATGTTTAAGGTACTATAGAGACATTAGTGCTCCTTCCCACTGTAGTATAAAGATTTTTAGAGATAGGTTTTGGTACAGAGGCAAATGCATTCTCATAATATATTACACACTGCTGTCAGTTGCTGGAGACTGTAGTTCTTTTGCACATCTTAGTATATATTCTTGTCACTGTGGAGCAAAATATTGCACATAGGTCTGCTTCTGTGTACACCATACTATACATGCCTACCCTCATAGGACACATTCGTCTCTCTCTAAGAGAGAGGCGACTGTGTCCTGTCACACTTGCTCTGATTGTACCAATGAGGCTGCTGGATGTGGGTGGCAGCATCACCTGAATTGTGGGAACTGAGTCCAATCCCACACCATGTGATACTGCCGGACTAATCTGTTTCCAGCCAGCTAGCATTTCCTCATCTCTGCCAAAGAGCAGGAATGTTTTGTGGCAACCAGGCGCATGACATTATGACTTGTCAGGGAAATCGTGGTGGATCAGGTCTCAGCCTGTTCTTTCAGTTACATTAGTCTCATACATGCAAAGACAAACAGAGGTAGAGAATGGTTCTTTTTGAAGCAGCTGTATCTTAGATAAAATGGCATGAAATGCAATAATGAGAATGATGAAACATATTAAAAGCAAAATGTTGACAAGAAAAGTGAAACACAGGAAAAATCCCACTACACTGTCACTTAGGGCCAGATGTAGGAAAATCCAATTTTGCTACTTGCAAATTGAGAGTCTGACCGACTTGCAAGTTGCAAAATTGGATGCAGAATGGTGTCTCAGACACCTTCTGCGACTCGCTATGGGGTCGCAAAGACCCACCTCATCAATATTCATGAGGTGGGTCGCATTTTGCGACCCCATAGTGAGTCCCTGCACTCACAGGGATGGTGGCCTGCTGTAGTCAGCAGACCTCCATGTCTGTGACTGCTTTATAAATAAAGCAGTTTTTAAAAAAAAATTTGCAGCCCTTTCTCCTTAAAGGAAAACGAGTTGCAAAATGAAAAGTAAACCACTGCCTACTCTGAAAAAATATTTTTTTCAACAATCACAAAGGGGAAGGGGCCCCACAGGGACCCCTTACCTTTTGAGAAGGAGTTACCACCGGTGTGACACTGGTGGTAACTGCGAGTTGGTTTGCGACCGCATTCCTGGTCACAAAGCAACTCTGAATTGCGGTACCGACTCGCAATTTGGGAATGAGCATCACGTTCGGCCGTTTGCATGCCGCAAACTGCAATTTTTGCAGTTTGCGACATGCAAAAGGCTTATTACATCTGGCCCTTAGCTACCTAAGCTATGTTGAAGCACAGCAGGATAAGCCCTAATCTGCCATTCAGGATTCTCCTCTGGGAACACATAATCCCCCATACCTGAGTATGAAGGTAGTGAAAAAGCCTTTTAGCTACACGGACACCATCCCCATATAGGTCAGGGAACTGGTGGTCTCAGCAAGCAGCTGTAACGAAGTGGACAGCATGCAGTCATGGTCATCTGGCTAGAACCTCCCTCAAATGTTCCTGGGACAGGGAAATGTTTTTACAATGAAATAACTGATGTCCTGAGAAAATGTCCCCACATAAAAAATACATGTGTTTCTATGAATGTTAGAGATGCAGAGTACCACTTGTGCCGGCAAACCTATCGTGTTGCAGAATTGAGGAAAACACAGAGTGAAAGGATGTCATGCTAAGAAATTAAATGCTTTCATAGGCGAAAAGACAACACAATAAAGAAAATAAAACACCACCATGAATGTGGCTGATTCTAAAATAATAAAATTAAATAGAATAAAATGTTACCATGCTAAAGGACACAAGCAACAGCCCTAGTTGTTAAAATAATATGCCCAGAGACATCACTAAAATGGCTCTTCAACACCCTCCCCTTGTCGGTTCAGAAGTGGTAAAGAAACCTAGCTCCTGATAAAAAAAAGCATCTAAAGTGTGATGCCTTAAAACATATACATAAATGAGAAATTTTAGAAAAGGTACATTTTGAAGTTTAGCAGTGGCGCCAATAAAACCAAATTTAAAAGTCAATGTCATTTTTTTAAATCTCTAATTACAGCCGGGACAATTGAAGCAAGGAAATGTTCCACTTCGGCAGGTGGTAATGTGACCAAATTGGTGCCAAGGAAAACCAAAGAGCATTCATGTTCCAAAGCATGAGTTCCAGCTGAGGCAGCAGTATTCCATGTTGTGCCCCATGTTGAGTCAAGAGCTGCATGATCCATGAAAGGCAGCTCATAGACGGCTTCCCGTAGTAAATGCACCCTCAATGTGACTGTCTGGTAATGAGCCATCAGCAAGATCATCAACAGTTCAGCATCCAATGAAAGTAAGTGCCACGTAGAAAGACAAATTTCAGTGCACATTTGAAAAGGCACCAGAGGCATTTGAACACAGGCTGCACACAATCCAAAACTGATCTGAATGAGAGAGACCAGTTGTATTCGAGTTCTTCCAGGAGTGGTGCTCCAAAATACTGCATCATGCGCTCACGACACAGTTGCGCTGGTGGAACCGTCATCAGTCCTCCTTGTTGTGATGGGGCAGCCATTGAGAATAAAAAACAGCAACAGCAAGATGCTACCTATTACAGCCAAAGTAATTGGAAATCACCCGAAAATACTCAAAAATATTGAGTGGATGGCTGAAGGTACCAAGCCAAATATAGAGGAGAAAGTGTTAACAAAACCAAAACCAACAGCTTCAAAGAAATGTACAATCCCAGTGGTACTAGACGCTTTAGAAATTCGTCCCACAAGTTCACCAAAGTGCCCTGGAAAGTTCGTATTTAAAAGGGACTGTATTTCTGCAGATGTCCTCACCACTTGGAGTGCATAGGTCTTGCATGCAGATGTCAGCACCATGTGTTTATGAAACAATAAAGCCTTTAGTCTGCTCAACTTGTCAAAATTCACATTTGATGTAGCAATGTGAGGCCAAGTATCTGCTACTTTCATCTGATGTGTAGGGGGAAAAAGAACATTCCCGCAACAGGTGACAATTTGGGAGACCAAACCGAAGTATGCTATTCCGGATCGCATTTCACAACAGTCCTCACTGTTAAGAAGCACATAGCTTCCATTAGAGGACACCTAGGACCCAGGTCTAATCAAGGGGGCTTCAGATAGCAGGCCAAAATTGGTGCTGAAGCGTTACAAGCCCAGTGCAAGGACAGGTGCCTGCAAACCTATGAATGGCTCACTGAAGTCTTGCATTTACTGCCACTAAGAAAGACCTCTTTCATGCCATTGAGACAGTTGCGCAAAAACGCAAGCTCCTACACCTCATCAATGTAGATATCTCCTAGCCTTTCACATCCACCTACTGGACGGTGTTTCAAGCAGGATGTAAATTACAGTGTTGAAAAAGACAGATTAATAACCTCATGTATTAACCATTCAGCAGATGGTATTTCAGTCACAGTAAAAGGCAACTTTTCTAATTTCTTGATGTTTAACATAACGTAAGTCACTTAGGCCTTCATTATGACATTGGCGTTAAATCCCACTTACTGCCATGCTGACTGCCGCCAACATACCGCCGCCGCCCGGATATCCGTTCACCATATTATGACACACACACACACCAATCCGTCACCATTCAGCCACAAACAGAAGTCTGCCACACCAAAGGTCAGTGATAAACTGGCGGTATCAAAACCCACACCGTTACGCCAACAGAACTACGCCCATTACATTATGACCCACAAATCACCACAGTGGACATTCAATGGCGGTAAACCATTGGCGGTGCATACCGCCATGCTCAAAATACACACACACATACAAAACAACATTACATTGGTCAATTAAAACAACACACACCTGACACCCATACACACACCACTATAAAACACACACCCACATTACCCACAACCCCTTACGAATACAAATCATTGGCACTAAACAGACACCAACACTACAGAAAAACCCAGAGCCATACACCACCTACACCTATACACCACCCACGCCCCCAACGTCACACACCCCAACACATCACCCTACACAGCCTCACCTACACTACTCACACAACACCCATGACACCACAAAGACACCCCAGATTCTCAGAGGAGGAGCTAAGGGTCATGGTGGAGGAAATCATCAGGGTAGAACCTCAGCTATTTGGAACACAGGTGCAGCAGATATCCATTGCTAGGAAGATAGAGCTACGGCGGAGGATCGTGGAAAGGGTCAACGTCGTGGGACAGCACCGCAGAACAAGGGACGACATCAGGAAGAGGTGGAACGACCTACTGGGAAGGTGCATTCCAATGCAGCAAGAGGACTGGAAGTAGACCCCCACCTCCTTCCCCACAACTAATAACATGGAAGGCGCAAGTCTTGGCAATCATGCATCCTGAGGGCCTGGCCAGAGTAGCAGGAGGACTGGACTCTGGTAAGTCAACTCTATACTACAATCACCCCCCTACCTGCATGCCATCACATATCCCCACCCTAACCCTTACTCCCATCACTCCACCACCTACCACTTCCCCCACCATCACATCTCACTCATCCCAATGCCAAGCTCTGCATGCCTTACCAATGCATGGACACCACTCACAGACCTGCATGGACACCTATCACTAAAGCATGCACACTATAGAGAACTAATCATCCCACCATACACCAAAGAACACAAGTGAAAGATGCCAGGGCAAATACAAACAAGGAGGGCAACCCACTGATGCAAAATATGTCACATACAGAAACAATAACACAGCATTTACATCCCCACAGGTATCCCAGCCAATGTCAGCAGAGAAGAGGTGCCAGCACTATCCAGTCCCCCAAATGAAGAATCCCACAGTGATGACAGCAACTCTGGTCGCCTGGATGATCATCCTGGCCCATCAGGGACCTCTGGACAGTCGGTTAAACAGGCACAGTCACACACCACCACAGAGCCTCCCCCACCTGGAAACACCACCACAGCACCCATCTGGCATTCCCACACCTCTGTCCCCAGGACACGTCAATCAGCAGTGTGTCCACCACTACAGGGACCTCAGGGCACACCTGGCCCCCAAGACAATCAGGGACCTGGGGTCAGTGGGCACACGGCTTAGGGGACCGAGGCACAGGACAACAGGGAAACTGGGAGGGCTGCTGTGCGCTAGGGGGAGAACAGGCCCAGGGAACCGACTCTCCAGGAGGCACTTGCAGAGATCCTGGGAGCCTACCAACATTCTCAGGATACGCTGTGCCAGACCCTGGACAATGTGCAAGAGAACAGGCGGCTGCAGAAATGACAGTATCAGGGGATCAAGGAGGACTTTCAGACCATCAACACTACCCTGGTCTCCATAGCAGGGGTGCTGGCAGACATGGCCAACACTATGAGGGAGGCAGCCTCACAACAGCAGGCCCCTGTCACTAGCCAGACATCTGAACGGCCTTCCACCTCCTCTGCCGCTAGTGGACAGGAGGCCCCAACACAGGACCCTTCCCCCTGCATAAGGTGAACCACCATGCAATCGTTCCCTGTGATCCAGGCAGAAGCCAGAGACCATTGCCAAGACCCCCACCAGGAAATTAGACTCTTCTGATTGTCACCCTTGTGTCCCACTCTTTCACCTTGTCCACCTTGAACTGATTGCTCCCCTTCTTATGTCCCATTGGACTTTGCACCTGTGCACCAAATAGACTGGAAGAATACCGTGGACTTTCCTCCATTATCACCCCATCCCAATGCACTTGCCCCTCTTCTTCTTAGGACTTCAATAAACACGCTTGGAAAAATACAAGTATGGAGTATGTCACATTTCTTAAGTATGTATTTGTTTAACCAGGTTCAAACACTGCAATTCAAATGTACAGTAATGTTCACATAGGAAAGACCTGTAGTTGGCTGCAGTGATTACACCAGGAGCGATAGTGGGGCACCAACATCTTCAAAATGAATTGCCAAAGGGTACAGTGAGTGGGCATAGAAGTGGGAAATAACATCATGCCAGTGCCAAAGATAATCTGAATAATGATAATGAAATGTGAAGTAACACTGTGTTACATGTGTGTCATTGGAAGTGCTGTCGTATCACAGCTGTTATGTTGTCCTCATCCTCATCCTCTGCCTCCTCATCCTCACTGTCCACAGGGTCCACTGCTGCCAGACGGCCATCTTCAGCCTCCTCATCCTGCAGAAAAGGCACATGGTGTCTCAAGGCAAGGTTGTGCAACATGTAGCATGCCACGATTATCTGTCTGACCTTCTTGGGTGAGTAGCACAGGGATCCCCCAGTTAGATGGAGGCACCTGAACCTGGCCTTCAGGAGGCCAAAGGTCCTTTTGATTATCCTTCTTGTTTACCCATGTGCCTCATTGTAACGTTCTTCTGCCCTTGTCCTGGCATTCCTCACAGGGGTCAGTAGCCATGATAGGGTGGAGTAACCAGAGTCACCTGCAACTATTGAGGGACACATTTAAGCACACACACTATCCTATGTGGCCCACACCATACCCATACACCAACAATACTAGGTGGGGACCAGGGATCACCTATTAGCCACACCCTGTGCCTCTATACTTGGGCTATCACATTTGGGATGCTGCTATTCCTCAGGAAAAAGGCATCATGCACCGACCCAGGATACTTAGCATTGACATGGGAGATGTACTGGTCCGCAAAGCACACCATCTGTACATTCATGGAGTGGAAGCTCTTACGATTTCTTACACCTGTTCATTTTGCCGGGGGGACAAATGCAATATGAGTTCCATCAATTGCCCCAATTATTTTGGGGACATGTCCCATTGAATAGAAGCCAGCCTTCACTGTGGCCAAATCTTCCACCTGGGTTAAAACAATGGAGCTGCACATGTGTTTAATGAGGGCAGACAACACTCTTCTCAGCAATATTGAGGACATTGGCTGTTTCATTCCTGCTGCCAAGCCCCCTGTCATCCTGTCATTTGGAAAGAACCAGTTGCCAAGAAATGGAGCACAAGAAGGGGGATCCCAGTGGGGTGACGGATAGCACATATCAGTTCAGGCTCCAGTTAGGCACACAGCTCTTGGATTGTGGCTCTGTCAAGTCTATAGGTGAGGATAATGTGCTTGTCCTCCATTGTTGCCAAGTCCATGAGGGGTCTGTACACGGGGGCATGTCTCCATCTCCTATTCATCCACAGCGGTTGCAGTCTAAGGGACAAAAGATTTAGGAGCTGGTCACAAACTGAACATCGGACCCACAACAGTACAATGCATGATGTTAAGTTATAATGGTTAAGTGGGATTTGTCCTGTATGTCCTATTTTTAACTGTGACACAGTTAATATCCAGGGCCTGCCCTCCCCCTCTGAAATGGCGTCTGTCTGTCAGGTGTGAAAGGACAGGTGGAAGTGAGGTAATTCCGCTGACGTTTTGCGCCGTTGCGGCAGACGGTCAGAACCGCCGTGCAACTCCTCATTGGGTAACATTGGGCGCTATGGGGTACAGTGGGCAATGGTGATGTACGCTGGCGGTGACGGTATGCACCGCGGCAGACGTGATCGCCACTTTCTATCTGATCACTCACTTGCTACCTAACCTTCAGAAGGAGAGGACCTACACTGCATGTGCTGCTGTGACCTGTGTCTGGAACCTACCATGGCCCTTCAGACTGGGGAAAGGGCCCCTGCTTTCACCTCGGCGGAGTTGGAGCGACTGGTGGATGGGGTCCTACCCCAGTACAGATTGCTGTATGGGCCTCCAGACCAACAGGTGAGTACACTGTAGGCACGATGCATGTGGCATGAATGCATGGAGTGGTGTGTGTGAAGGTCTCGTGTAGGGGGGGTGGGTGGATGTCCCCTGGGCAGTGTACAGCTTGTGTGCTGGGCCATCAGTGTGTAAACGGTGATGTGAAGGGGTATAGTGGGCCATAAGTGTAACAGGCAGGACGGTCTGACTGATACAATTTCCTGTGTGTATTTTTCTGCAGGTCAGCGCCCATCAAAAGAATGGTATATGGCGTGCTATCGCCAAGGACGTGCGGACCCTGGGGGTCTATGGCAGACGGAGCACCCACTGTCGGAAACGGTGGGAGGTCCTGAGACGCTGGGCACGGAAGACGGCGGAGGACCAGGTGGGGATGGCCTCCCAATGAGGAAGTAGTGCCCATCAAACCCTGACCCCCCAATGGCCCGCATACTGGCATGGACCATCCGAAACTGGATGGGCGCTTGAGGGCATCACAGCAGCCACAAGGAGGTGAGTACAGTGCCCATCATTACAACTTACGCATGGTAGGGTGGTATCTGGGAGGAGGATGTGTGTCAGTGGGTGCCCCTAGTCCATGCCTGACATTGCAGAGTAGGTCCCATGGTGGCCTGGGTTCTGAAGTGATCAACATGCTACCTAGCTCGTAGGTATCCACTAGTGGTTAGGGCGGCGTGGGTCCCAGGTGTGCTGCATTTTATGGTGTGTGCCTCTCACCATGCCTTGGTGGCTAGCAATATAACTGGTAGTGCAATGCATAATGCATAGGGCTGTTCCCTGTGTGTGGCAGTGGTGTGTACGCCAATGGTGGTGTTGGTGTAGCCATTGACCAGGTGCATCCTCTGTCACTTCCCCTCCTTTTTGTTTTGTCACCCTGTCCTTCTGCGCATTAGCATCATCTGGCAGAGGAGCAGAGGCACTGACGACGGAGGGCACCAGTGGGACGTCGGGCAAGGGGAGCACCACGGCGGAGACTGGAGGGGACACTTCAGACTCTGATACCTCCTCCGATGGAAGCTCCCTGGTGGTGGCGGACACTTCTGTGACCACCCCAGCTACAGGTACTCCCGCCACCCCTTTACCAGCACCACCCTCCCAGCATCCCCGCAGCGAGTTGCCCGTGCCCACTCACCCAGTTGGGTGGGCATTTCCTTCGCCCCAGGCACCTCAGGCCCTGCCCCAGTTAGCCCTGCTGCCATGAGTGAGGAGGCTATTGACCTCCTGAGATCCATCTCTGTAGGGCAGTCAACCATTGTGAATGTCATCCAGGGGCTGGCAGCCCAAATGCAACAAAATAATGCATTTCTATTGGGCATTCATACTGGCTTGGCGGCCCAACAGAGATCGATCCAGGCTCTGGCCTCCTCTCTGATGGTAGCCATTGTCCCTGTTTCTCCCCTCCCCCCTCCAACTTCCTCTTCCCAATCCCATTCCCCTCAATCCCAACCTATCCCAAGCACACAGGCAGACAAGCATGCACACAAGACAACACACAAGAGTGGCACAGGCAAACACAAGCACCACACCTCATCCCACAGGCACTCACACAAACACCATCCAGATGCAGACATACCAACATCCACAATTTCCACTGTCTCCCCCTCCTCCTCCACCTACCCCCCAGTTGCATCTATACTCACACGTACATGTACTACATCCTCATCCACTACCAGCATCACCAACACACCTAATAGAACACACACCTCATTGGCAGATACCTCCATAACAGCCATGCACACATCCCTTGTGTCCTCGCCCACTGTGTCTGTCCACCCCTTCCCAAGGTACACAAACGCAAGCACTCATACACCCAACAGCCATCCACCTCACAACAGCATCCAGCCCATGCACCTGCACCCAAACACAGCAGACAGACACCTCCTACAACCATTCCCTCTTCCTCTACTCCCAAACCTTTTCCCTCTCCCCACCCCAGTGTCCCTAAGAAGTTTTTCCTCTCCATCATTGACCTCTCCCCTACCCCCCGTCCTTCACATCTGGCCAGGGTGGCAAAAACCAAGGCATGCACCTCAGCCACCCAGTCCACGGTCCCACTAGTCTCCACACCCACTCGTGGTGGGAAAGGATCCGGGGCACCAGGCAGCCTCAAGGAAAGGGTGCCTGCCCCAGCTGCGGGCCGGAAGACCAAGGAACCTGTGGCAGCTGCTACCAGGAAGGGCAAGGAGCTAGCCCCAGCTGCTGCCAGGAAGGACAAGGAGCCAGCACCAGCAGGCAGGAAGGACAAGGGGCCTGGTGCAGGGACATGTGGGCAAGTCACCCACTTGGGAGACTGTGGCCTTGCACTCCCCAGGAATGAGCACAGGGCATATTGCCCCCTCCAGTGCATGTGGGCAAGTCACCAACTTGAGAGACTGTGGCCTTGCACTCCCCAGGACCAATCACAGGGCATGTTGCCCCCTCCAGAACCAGTGGTCTTGTTCCATCTGCCGGCTGAGGTGCCCCCCTCTTCCCCGCCTCCCTGAGGTGCCTGCCTATTTTACAACTGATTCCCCTGCAGTGTTCTCTCCGTGTTGGTGCAGGTGACAAGTGGGGCCTTGGACTTTGGCCTGTGGCTCTGTGGCCCACGCACAATGAGGACTGGGCAGTGTCCCTTGAACTGTAAATATGTATATACCATTACATTGGATGTTTGTACTTCTACTGTGTTGTTATGATTACACTAACTTTAACACATTCCTGTTGTCCTTGCATTATTCCTCAGGGGTACGAGGTAAATATGTTTTATTACTGCAGCTGATTGTGTGTATGGTGCTGGGGGTAGGGGTGTGTAAGAAAGTACCATCTTTCTTGGCATGTTACCCCCATTTTTACCTGTATGTCAGTCTGTTTTTGTCTGTCTCACTGGGATCCTGCTGGTCAGGACTCCAGTGCTCATAGTTTACGGCCTAATGTGTGTGTCTGTATTGTGCTTAACTGTGTCACTGAGGCTCTGCTAACCTCAGTGCTTATGCTCTCTGCTTTTAAATTTGTCACTATAGGCTAGTGGCTTCATCCACCAATTTTAATTGGAACACTGGACCCCCCCTTATAAGTCCCTAGTATATGGTACCTAGGTACCCAGGGCATTGAGGTTCCAGGAGACCCTTATGGGCTGCAGCATTTCTTTTGCCACCTATAAGGAGCTCAGACAAACCCTTTCACAGGACTGCCACTGCAGCCTGCGTGAAATAGTGAACACATTATTTCACAGCCATTTTCACTGCACTTAAGTAACTTATAAGTCACCTCTATGTCTAACCTTCATTTAATGAAGTCTAGGTGCAAAGTTACTAAGTGTGAGGATACCCCTTGCACTAGCAAAGGTGCCCCCACAGAGTTCAGGGCTAATTCCCAGAACTTTGTGAGTGCGGGGACGACATTACACGTGTGCACTACATATAGGTCAATACCTATATGTAGCTTCCCAATGGTAACTCTGAATATGGCCATGTAAGGTGTCTAAGATCGTGGGATTGTCCCCCATTCCAAATCTGGTATTGGGGAGCCAATTCAATGCATCCTGGGTTCTCCACCATGAACCCCCAGTACTGCCAAACCAGCTCTCTGAGGCTTGCAATGCAGCTACAGCTGCTGCCATCTCACAGATAGGTGAGGCGGCAGCAGCTCCTGGGTTCAGGACCTCCTGGGGTCTGAGCAGCTCAGTCCCAGGAAAGCATAACAAAGCATTTCCTTTGGGAGGAGGGTGTTACACCCTCTCCCTCTTGAAATAGGTGTGATAGGCTGGGGAGGGGTAGCCTTCCCCAGCCTCTGGAAATGATTTGAAGGGCACAGATGGTGCCCTCCTTGCATAAGCCAGTCTACACTGGTTCAGGGACCCCTTGTCCCTGCTCTGGCGTGAAACTGGACAAAGGAAAGGGGAGTGACCACTCCACTGTCCATTACCACCCTAGGGGTGGTGCCCAGAGCTCCTCCAGTGTGTCCCAGACTTCAGCCATCTTGCTTTTCAAGGTGTGGGGGCACTCTTGAGCACTCTGAGTGGCCAGTGCCAGCAGGTGATGTTAGAGACCCCTCCTGATAGGTCCACACCTGATAAGGTAGCTAATCTCCCTTTCAGGACTATTTAGGGTCTCTTCTGTGGGTTCTCTTCAGATTGTACTTGCAAGTTTCCAACAGGAATCCTCTGCAACTACTACTTCATCCTCTGACCTCGGATCAACCGCAGCCTGCTCCAGGAACCGCTGTAACAGCAACAAAGTACCCAGAAGGGATACTTTTCCTCTGCAACTTCAGTTGCAGCCAGCAACTGCAACAGTTTCCACGGTGTGCACACTCTGAGGACTCCTTATCTTCAACCTGCACCAGAAGGACTGAAGAAATCTCCAGTGGGGTGATGGAGTCCCTCCCCTGCTGAAGCAGGCACCTTCTAAGTCAACAACCAGTTCTCTTGCACTCCTCTCCTGGTGACGAGCGTGCTCCTTGGAACACAGAGGGTGGACCCCATCGACACAGACTATCCTGAGGTCCTGCTGTCCCAATTTGGAGGAGGTAAGACCTTGCCTTCCCCAAGAATGACAATACCCCTGTGCACCACGTCTTCTTCACCTCCTGTGGCCTCTGTGCACTATTTGCATAATTCCTTTGTGCACAGCCTGGCTCAGGTCCTGAGCACTCTATCCTGCAATGCTCAACTCGCTGAGTTGTTCTCCAGCGGCATGGGACCTTTCTTTGTAGTGCTGCACCAACCTCATTTTGCACCTCCTTTATCCCCTTGTCCTGGGTCTCCTGTGGGTGTTACCTGGTGCTCTGAGGGCTCTCTGAAGCGCTGAGAGCCCCCTATTCCTCCTCACACAGAGTTCAGGCCCCCAGGTCCCTCCTGGGTCCAGAGAGTGCCTACTTGATGCATAATGCGACTTTGCCGGAACCAAGGCTTGTTGGAGGAATCCAGTGCCAAAACTCACCTGCATCCAACTTCATGACGTGGGACATCCAGTTCATCATACAGGAACCCACTGACATCTTCCTAGGGTGCATTTCTGCAGTCTTCGTCCAACCGTGGACTCTTCTTTTGCACCCTCTTCTATGCTGGCACGGGCTCATGTCCTTCCTGGAACTCTTTTTGACTTCTGGACTTGGTCTCCTTCCTTTGCAGGTCTTCAGGTCTAGGAATCCATCATTTGTTGTTTGCAGACTTGGTTGGTTCTTGCATCAACTCTAATCACGACTTGTAGTGTGTCCTAAGGAAACTTGCAGTAGTTTACTCCTGCTTTTTTGGGCTCTGGGGTGGGGTAATTTACTTACATGTACTGTATTCTTACTCTCCCTGCAATTCTGCATACACTACACATGTCTAGGGGGGAATTTGTGATCCACATTCTACTTTCTTAGTATATGGTTTGTGTTGCCCCTTGACCTATTTTCTTCCATTACATACTATATCATTTCCTATTGTTTGCACTATCCTATGTCTAATTACTTACCTTATTTTGGTGTCTAGTGTATATATTGTGTATAATACTTACCTCCAGAAGGAGCATTGCCTGTAAGATATTTTTGGTTCTGTGTCACCCAAATAAACTACCTTTATTTTTGGTAACACTGAGTATTGTCTTTACTTGTGTATAAGTACTGTGTGACTATAAGTGGTATTGCAGGAGCTTTGCATGTCTCCTAGTTCAGCCTAAGCTGCTCTGCTATAGCTACCTCTATCAACCTAAGCTGCTAGAACACTACTACATTTCACTAATAAGGGATAACTTGACCTGGTATGAAGTGTAAGTATCCAAGGTACCCACTACAAACCAGGCCAGCCTCCTACAGGGAGTGTGTGTTGCGTGTGTGTCACTCTCTTTTTCCTCCCCCTCCCATGTGTTCTAGGTGGCTGTACTCACTGTGCTCGTCTTCACCCTTGTTGGTGTTTGTGGTGGGGCAGGACATAGAAAATAATTGGTTTTTCCCTGTGTCTCCAAAGGTGAGTCCTTTCCCTTCTGTGCAGTGTTTCTGCCAGGCTTTTGATGTCGCTGCTGCCGCCCCAGAAAAAGTGGCGGTTTCCTGCATCATAATACGGTGGGCGGAACTTTGACTTCCGCCTCGCTGATGGTGGCTACCGCCGTGATGGCTGTTCTTTCTGCCCTGGCGGTCAGTGTGGTAAAGTGGCTGTTTATCTGAGTTCTCACCACCACGGTCATAATTTGGCAGTAGTTACCGGCAGCCTGTTGGCGGTATTACCACCACTTTATCACCGACCGCCAGGGTTGTAATGAGGGCTTTAGTTCTTAGCCATTATTTGTTGCTGTTGCATCAAATTAAATGCTAAAAAGATGTCCCTTGTGCTGAGATGTTGCCATGGAATGCAACCAGATTTCATTGTCTGTAGTGTCTAACCCAGCTGCATAATAGACCTTAACTGACTCTTTTCATGATGTAAAAATTACATGTCACTTTTTACAATGAAGATGAAACAATGTTCTTTAAAGTGTATTTTCAGTCGGACAAGGTGTTAATCCCATTATCTACAACAGCTAATGCTTTCTGTAAATTTTCCTGATCCACTTGCTTTAATTGGGCAGCAGCCTCTGGTTGAGGAAATGTTCAAACTTCATTATAAACTGCATACAAGAAGCACTTTTTTTACGTTGTCATCTGTGGCCTAACAGGAAAATCATGCAAGTCTGTGTTATTAGACAAGAGACAGAGCTGTTCTTTAACAGCACCTAGTAAGGAACTTTACCGCAGAGGCCGCCCGCCAAACTCTTTAGAATGGAAGACCTCCAGTTCGTCTTCTGCCCGCAGACCTATTAAGAGTTTCCTGGTGGGTCAGCGAGAAACTCACCATAAAGATTATGAGCCCACGGCAATGTTGCGGTATGTCGGGTGCAACAGCACAACAGGGATGTCCATGGGGGCCTCTGCACTACCCATGCCAAGTACATGGGCAGTGTAGTGGCCCCCATGGGGCCCACAGCACCCCGTCTCCTCCAGCCTTTGCATGGCTGTAGAACCGCAATGCAAAAGCCGGCAGAAAGGGGAATCGCAATCCACAGGGCAGTGCTGCCCTGGTGGATTAAGACCGCTGACACCACCGTGCTGTCGACTGGCGGCAACCTGGCGGTGCCAGCAGTCAGACTGTGACGCTTTTGGCACAGTCAAAATGTGGAGGCCAGACCGCTGTATTGGCAGCGGTCTGACCTCCACCGCGGCCCTGGAGGTTCCAGCGTCATAATAAGGGCCTGTATGTTGTTACTATATCTTTAAACAAAAGTAGGGACTGGGAGATTGTTGGTCCAGTGCACAGTCTCCCAAAATGAACCTATAATATCAATATAAGTGCACTGTTCCACAGAAGAAAGAGAAAACAAGAGAACTAATTGAGTTCTATTCAGCAAAGATTAAACTATACAGGGTATTTTAGGAGAGCCCTCAAGCACCCACTAGGGTGACAGGTATCATCATTGGGCTTACTCCTCGCCAGACTGGTGCTGCAATGCCTGGCGGGCCACCCAGCATTCTGGGTGGCTCTCAACCATTGTTAAATTGCTAACAAAGGAAGTCTGGGAAAGAGACTGACTAAGAAACGGAGAGTATAAAGGAGAGACAAAAAACTCTTTAAATTGGCTCAGAACCTAAACCATTATTTTAATGTGTTAGAAACTAGGTCCAGGCCAAGATTAAAAACAGGAATATAGGAGTGTTACTGGAAATAATGTACCATTACACTCTCTAATTAGGGAAGGTAGTTTACCTAGTCCTACATGGTCAACATGTTTCGCGTCTACGATCGGTCACAAAGTGATCCTATGACGCTTCTTCAGGACCCACGAAAAAAACTTTTTATTAAACTACTTCTCCTATGTATCAAAAATTAATCAAGTGCACAGAAAGTCACTTACAGAATAGAAGACAGAGTATGTCTAAGTCAGTTGGTCAGTACAGTCGCCCATCCCATATTAGAGATTGGGCTCCCTAGGTCTGCACTAGCATCAACCAAGGAGATCGTATTAGATCGCTCCTTGAAGGATCCGGAAAACCTGGCCCGTGCAGCGCACCTGAAGACCCTGGTTGTTACTATACCCAAATGTTCTGATGACACTTTGAAAGGGTTTTGTCTATTTGTTCTAAACCCCGACAGTGGAGTTTACAAAACATGCATGACAACCATTTGTGTTCACTGGCCACAATAATCACCCTCCAGGATATGAACGTGATGTGTTAAATGTTCCATTTTGGACCCACTCATCGTACTGATCTTCATTGCATTAATGTATTTTTGCCATTTATAAAATTTAGCAGGGGCTGGGACTATGGGTGCATTCAAATCCTTAATTCTTGCCAAGCCTAAACAACTTGTCTGTTGTACAGTTTCATTTAAAATATAATTTGAACAGGCATCAGGCATGCTCTAAATAAAGCTTCCTTTCCCCTTATTTGCCAATTTGTTGTTAACCATACACTTTTTAAATCAATCGACTTCAGCCATTAATCGTAGCCTTCTATACACAACCTGGAAACAAAGGAATCAGAATAGATCTATTTTGTATCAGTTAACAAGATATGGTGCATTTCCATTATTGGCAAGTCAAAATAATACAACTCAGCATTTTCAACTTTGTGCCCAGAAAAATATGGAACCTTTTCAGAGTATGTTTTCGAACTCCCCATTGGTGGGGTTGGACACTGTCCCCATTGTGTGCAATTAAAAATAGTCTTTGGGGTACTTGCTCTGAGAATGTTATAATGTCCATAATAATTATAACAGAACATATCTCCATAGATCTCTTTTGACTGGTAAACACCTTCACTTTCAAATACAGTAAAATGTTCTAATTCAGATAGCATAGAATCAACTGGTTTCACATCCCAATCATCAGAAACAACTCCAGATGTGATTATATCATTCATTGAAAATTTAAATGCATATGAAATTTGAATAACCTACGTCAGGACATAAATATCCCAAGATACTTTATCCTAAACAATCCCATCAGGAATTAGTATAGCTGACATGTTCACTAGGGACAAGTCTTTGTGGACCTTATGAGAGGAAAAATTTGGTTTTAGGACCTCATCCACCAGTTCAACTGTAGAGCGTTCAGAAAGGTAATGACCATGTATTAATAAGAAAAAGACGATGACAGAAAGGTAATGACCATGTATTAATAAGAAAAAGACGATGACAAACCCAATCCAAAGAAGGAATGCAAGTATAGTTACGTATTGTTAAAAAGAGCCACAGATAGTTCAATGGAAGAATTAAATAGTTCATTCTAATCAATTAATCGGCTTACGTGAACAGTGTGCCTGCACATTTTTTCAAGGCCAAGTAAAGCCACTTTGCGTGACATTTCATGGCCTTGTAAATATGCCCCTCTTTCATGCATAACTCTGCGTGAACTTCCCCTGTGAACTTCTCACGCAACACCCATGGAATCTGACTTATTCACAGATTTACACCTGGGAATGCATCAGATTCCTACGCCACCTGAGAGGTGGCATAAAAGTGGCACAACGAGGTGAAATACCTTTATTTCTCCTCGTTTATTGCTCTTTCTGTGTGTGTCGGCATCCTAGAGCACACATAGAAGAAGGAAAACACCATATATGATTGTTTATGTGCTGGAAAGTGTCCCTCCCAGCACATAAATAATCATCCCTGCAATGCAGGCACACTTGCACCATGGTGCATGGGTGCCTGCGATGGTGCTAGTCAGCCAATTGTGCGCCAGCTCAGAAGAACATACAGCGATGCATAGTATTGCTGTAAATATATACATGTCGCTGCACTTTCCCAATGGCACAGTGCAGCGCAGTAAGCTGGCTTGCGGAGTCACGCTGCATCATTCTCTTATAAATTTGGGACATAGGTGGTCATTCTGACCTCGGCGGTAAAAGGCGCCTACCGCCGGTCAGAAATCCTCCATAATCCCGCCGCGGTCGCGGAAACCCGCCACGGTCATTCTGACCCGCAGAAGGCAAACCTCCGAAAATCCGACCGCCACAACAGACCGCCAGACCAGCGGTCGGCGGAAAAGTGGAGGTGACAAAACCTCCACCGTCACGCCAACAGAAATACGCCCATGCCATTACGACCCACAAATCCACGCGGCGGTCATTCAAACGCGGTATTCCATTGGCGGGACACACCGCCGCGGTCAGAATACACACAAACGAACAAAACTCAGCCACATTGGACGATTTGAATCCCACACACCTGATACACATACACACACCACTCCCACACACACAATACAATATAAAACACCCACCCACATCACCCACAAACCCCTACGCTAAAAAATTCGTAAAGAAGGCAAGAGCGAGACACC